>NW_026294618.1:8072016-8309516 GCF_026119805.1 Tympanuchus pallidicinctus | reverse complement strand
AGTAAATCACCTGATTGTGAAAGAGTTTCTAAAAGAAGTTAATTTCTCTTGCTTGTTTTTTTGCATATTGTAATTTAAAGTAAAGTTTTTCCACATTTTTTGACTTTGCAGGGACATTTCACAAGTTTCCTTTTAATCTTTGTGTTGCTGTAATAATTTTGTTTATTTCTTGTTCAATGTTCCTTTTTAATCTTTTTTTTTTCTTTCTTTTAAATAGACTGAAATTAACAATGGCCCCTGCATTTTAGGTTATTTTAGTGATGTTTTTACACCAATTAATTTTTCTCAGAAAAGTTTTCAATTAAACCCCTGGTGATAGGAGGTGGAATTCTCCAACACTAATCTGGAAATTCTACCTCCCAATCACTGGGGGGTTAATTGAAGGTTTTTGTGCAGAAAAAATTGACTGGTGTATAACCAATCAGTAAAATATTATGAGACTACAAGGAATACTGTTAACCTTGGACTATTTAAGGAGGAGAATATTACCTTATTTGAAAGGGAAAAAAAAAAGAGAATCAGAAGAAACAAACGAAATGGGTCAGCAGATTGAAAGAAGAATTCATTAGAGAGCTCTAAGACAAATTTTCATTTGTCCTTTAACACAACACCTTACTGAAATGGGCCTCTACGTTCAGCAAGGCATGGTGTGTCCTTCCTTTGGGTTGATTTATGTGGAAACACAGTGCTTATCCAAATCTTAGTATTGTGTTAACTGGCAAATTGACTTCTTTGCCTTTGATCTATGGATCTATGGTGGTTAAAAGCAGTGGAAGTTTTATACTCCAAACAACTGTTTTTAGAGAACTGAAAAGTCCCTGCGAGGGACATTTTTTTTGTACTAAGTAGGATTCATCAAAACCATGGTTCTGCAGCTCAGCATAATTGAAATCTACTCTATTAAATGTAAAAGAATATTTATTTATTAATTAATGGACTCATACTGAACCAAATCTTGATGTGAATGAGGTTCATTGATCAAACAGTAAATTCTGGATATGCAACTATCATTCTTTGCAGTTCTGCTACTTTACTTTAATGCTTTGATCAGAATATAGATTAAAAATAGAAGTAGTAGTTACTGAAACGTAGTCCTCCATTGATTGTCCTGAAGTTTGACAGTTAACTTAAAGCTATTTTTCTTATTCTGATCCACTAGTGTCCTGATTATATCAGTATTCTATATCATGACATCATGCAATAGACCTTTGGGTGCACAGCGCATGCTGAGCAGCAGCATGTTCATAGCCTTCCTCTCTCTCCCATTTGAGTTATTAATTGTAACTCTCTTTTATATTATTATTTTACATTCTTCTATCATTTGTAGTAAATTTGTTATTTCTCTTTATCTTAATTGGGTCATTTTTTTTCTTTCTCTGCGAAAGTGGAGAAAAGGGCCTCCTTGCTATGGTGCACTTGAAACTGTAGCTAGTTACAGTCATTTTCTTTTTTTTCAGCCATTTCTAAAAAAGCATGTGACAGGAGTGAGGGAGATATTCTATTTTTTGCAGATTTCATGAGTGTTTGGCTGGCATTAAATATGTAAACAACCAGGGACTCTTCACCTTCATAGGGATGAATTAACAATGGATCCTTGGTATATTTCTTGCTTGCCCTATGACACCATGGTTTGCATTCCTGTTTGCACAGTGAAGGCCAGTTAATGGGAGGAATGGACATCCTCCTATAATACCCTGCAGTCAGGTGGCTAATGAGTTTATTCATCATGTAGGCTTTTTGTCTTTCATGATGAGATCCTCACCTGTGCTGCTGTTCAAAGGGAAAGCACCACTGCTTCCACACCCCCTTTGTGAATAAGCTCTGATCTCCTGTCAACGTCACTCATTTGCTATTTTTATGGGAGCACCTAACTCAGGCATTCCAAGGGCCAAAGTTTCTGGTACAATTTGTGGCATTTCCTAATGCTCATATTTCCGATGGTTCAGCATGATGGGTATCTTTAATTTCAGTGCTGGTATCAAACTGACTCCCATTATATAGAGAGAGACCTTAAGGAATGGACATTAGTCTGATGAATTCCCATTCTGGAACTGAGCACATAAGGGTGGTAGTGCTGGTTATCACTTCAGTTAGCAATTTTCATATCAGATGAATGATCAATAAAATTAATTTAAAAAAATCAATAAATCAGTATTTTTCATACAATATTATTGCAAACTCATATTGCCATTTTTTTTTTTCCTATGAGAGACTTAATTATCCAGTTGCTTTGAGAAGCACATCCTATATACATTGTTTAAGTCATGTTATGATAACAATCTGAATTGAGGCTAAGACTGAGAGATTTCGTAGACACAAGGTAGCTGCAAAATCAGTGTTTAAGAAACATCTGGAAAGCTAGAAAAATACAACCAGCTTTTTGTTGAGGCATAAAAACACTATTAGGGAGATGTTTTGCCTCATCTCTGTACACAGCTGTATTTGTCTTTTGACCATTCTCTTGAGCTTGGAGAAATACTGGTAGATGACAATCTGATATTCTCATAGCCATGCAATGAAGCACTGGAATTTATATCACCTCAGAAGGAAATAATCAGTGGTTCACTAAATATATTTCAGAAACACAAGTTAGATTATTATTAAATGAAACATATGAGGAAAACATAATTTGTGGGTATCCCCCCAATCATTAGAAGTAAACATATTTCATAAATACTTCAAAAGTTATCCAGGATATACAGTTCATTAAACATGCATCTTAAAGCAATTCCTGATATATATAGACAATAATGTGTGTTCAATAAATATTTAGCCATTCATCTTCTATTATCATTCAATTGAGAACAGGATGTCAAACTCTATCCCAGAACCCTATACTTCAAAGAAGGAAGGAAAGATTATGTAAAGATATTTGTTCAAAATGGTCATTAGTTTGCATGACAAAAGGAATTCACATTCTGGCTTTGAAGAAATGCATCTTAACATCTGAAAAGTTGAATAAAATACACTGGTACTTCATGTATAATGCTACAGTGAGCATAATAGACCTGATTCTCTCTTTTGCTTGTTTTGCTTTGTCCACTCACATTAATGTGTCACTCTAAAAACTTCACTAATAAAGTGACTTCTGATCAATCAAATCCACTCATGATTCTTTCCCTTTGATATTCAAATATTTTTTTTCTGATGGATTTCATAAAGATATCTGCAATAACTCTCTCCAGCTTTTAGAAAGGAAAAATACTCCTGTCAGGGAGCAACATATTTGTTCAACCTATGTTTTTCATGAACAAATTAGTTCCAGATTAATTAGACAAATAGAAGGAGTATTATTCTAATATATAAAAATATATACATATAGATTAAATCTAAAACATTTGACCAGCTCATCTCAGTGCAAGTAATGTTGCCTCTCCCCTACTCTACGTACATACTCTTTACTCTGATAAATATGACAAGCAGATGCCTACAGCTCTTATGTTGATGCTTGAAAGCTCTTCTCGAAGAAGAGTTTAAAACCTGGCTTCTTTGTTCTTAAAATATATCAAGTTATCTCCATTATGAGGAGAGAGAAGGCTTGAAGTGTCATGAGGCTTAGCACTGCATGGAGAGGGGATGAGTTATGTAGTAAACTTATGCCTATTTTACTACCAAACATACACTGATTGCACTGCTAATAACTGCAAAATATACACTTGAAATTCCAGTATAGGAAATCAATCATAAGGCTAAGATTGAATTTAACATTGACTCAGTTTACATGGCGTTAATTTAAATTACATAAGCCACAAAACTTATTTGAATTTCAGTTAATGTTATCTTACAATTCATTTTATTTTAATTTCAGGCAATCTATTTTTCATATCATAAACTCAGAAGGATATAGATTGGAAGGGGTATTGGGATCATATGATCCAAATTCCTGCACAAAGCAAGTTCAGATTCAAAGTTAGATCCAAACTCATTGCTAGATCAGAACAAAATTTTGCCAACTTCAGGTAAGCTCCAGGGATGGATATTGCACAGTCTCAATTGGCACAGGCTCAATTACCGTTTTTGACACACATCTCTGTTAATAATAATAATAATAATACCTTCCTAATATCTGATCAGGATTTTCCTTGGAGAAAATAGTCTTTTGTTGTTTTTCAGCCTGCAACAGTGCACTTAAATGTATCCAATTCTCTTTTCTCTGCAATTTCTCATCATGTATTTAAGACAAAAATAAGATATGGCAGTATAACAAACTTCATTTCTTATTCTTCCTCGACCTCTTCTTCTATCTCCATACTTTTATGTAATTGAGTGTATAAGATGTTTTTAAGTATATTTCTGCAATAAATCTTCCAGGTGTAGAGAACCATGATAAATATTGCTTGAATTAGATATAATTTAAAAGTTAGATAGAATTGTTCAAATTCAAGTGCCTATAATCAGGAAGGAGTTGCTTTTCTGAACAATGAAAGGTATTTCGAAAATAAAGACATTTTACTTTGTTTTGTTTTCAAATACCTTTCTTCTTTCATATGCAAAAATGACACGTACTGAAATACACCTGGAAATGTCAGCTCATTGTGGCTTAAATTCTAATAAATTTTTTAATTTCCAGAAAACAGACAGCAATTGACTTTTAATGTGATAGTAGTGACTACAATTAGATATTCTCAAATGTAAATTTCTTATCAATATTTTAGATGAATATCTCTGGTTATGTTTTTTAAAAAGGTTGTATTTGAAATTCAAATCAAAGATAAGTTAGCTGCCTTCTCTGAAAATCTCTAATAAACAATAACAAATTTATTTTGTTATTGTCAAATAGAATTAAACAGACACTGACAATATTGTTGTTATGCACTTTCAGAGATAAATACAAAGTAATGTATACTGATAGGCTTATTATTGTCTGAAAAAATCAGAATTATTCTCTAAATAAAAACACCTTGATTTCACCTTATTTTTCAGGTTGTCGTTTTCCATTACTAATGTTATAACAAAGATATAATCTAACACCACTGACTATTTTGTAGAAAGCCTTTATTAAATGTTACTGCAAAATAACAGCTATTTTCTTTGACTGAAAATAGAACAAATCACACTTAATCCAAGCAATCTTTCAGCAAATCCATTTAAACAAAAATCTACTATCAGTGCGACATCCATTCTGAAGCTATCCACAGGATGTTTGCTTTCTTATGTGGGGAAAACAAAGCAAAACAAAATGTAAAAGCCAAATCAGCTTGTGAATGTTGCCATTGCTAAGAGTCACCAGCCATTTTAGATCCCATGTCAATTCCACAAACACAACTAAAATGGACAAAACTATTCTCACAGCTCTCACCCATCTTAACTGTGTATTGTAAGGCTCAGCAGTAATGAAGAACAGCCAGTGAAGCTTTTGGGTTCACCTCTTAATATCTTTGTGGATTTCTGACAGTCTGGGATCCCTGTTGCTCAGTGATAGTACCATAAATCAGGATCAATCTGTAAATTATATTAAAATATATATTCATACATACATACACATACATTTCTAATATATACATTAACTGCAGCCCTAAAACTTGACATGAATTTTAAAAAAATTAAAAAGTAAACTGAAAAGCTTTTAGGAGCAGCAAATATATCTATGTCTGTAGCAGAAGAGATTTCTAATCTTTAGATAAATAAAAGCAACAGCAAAAAGACAGAACTTCCATAAGCTCTTACACTCATCTACAAAATTTTATTGTAATAAATGAAATAAAGCAATAAATGAAACAAAGCTCTAGAGAAATTTAATTATCTTGCTATTTTGACATGGAAACATGTGCTTTATATACTCTGAACTGTGATATAAGAAAACATTTTTGGCTACATTTCCCTTCTACGATTTTGTTCAGGGAGGATTTTCCAGCAAACCCATCTCTAGCTGGCCCTACTGAGACAGATATTGGATCAGCAGCCTGTCAGACAGCACACTGACAGCTTCTGATAACAAGTCCCAGCTGGCAACCTTGGGTTTCTCTGGAGTCTCAGCAGAGATGACATTAACGTGTGTGGCGAAAGTCCACAAAGGTATTTACACAGTTAATTCTCATTTGGATGTCTAGTTTACGGTTGAAGATCATTGGTAACTGAGGACCCAAATGCAAGGCAGTCTCCTGAAATCAGTTTCTCAGTGGCTCTCAGGAAGCCCACTGGTGGAGCAGCCAAGTTGGTCTAACAGCTCCCTCATAGGAAAATGCTGTCACCTCTTTTTAACAGCTCCCACAGAGGAGGATGCTCTCTCACCATTCTTCCTGGTCCCACCATTAACTGTTTGAGCTTATTTAAACCTCTAGAAGACTGTGAGTGCTTTTTCTCCTTGTTGTTGCTGTTTTGTTTTGTTTTGTTTTGTTTTGTTTTGTTTTTAACTTTATATCTTATAAAATCACAATCTTTAAAAAATGTGTTTGGTAGTGCCTCTTTTAGTGTTCAGCTGGGAGAGTTTTTTTTCTGGCATCCATTTCTTTTGGACTTGAAAGCTGCTCACACACATGCATGAGGTTACACTTTCACACTTTCTAATTAAGGATTAAAAGTAGACTATATGCCTCAAACCTAAACAAAAAACCAGAAAGAAGATAAAAGGGAAATGAGGCACTTGTGATGATCAGGGGTTCACAAATCTTTGTCTCTCAAAGTCTTTTTTAACAGAATTTCAAAGCTTCAGATGAGCTTGATGTTGTCATTCTCATTCAGCTCTTCCCAGGTGAAATAAGTACTGTCAGAAATTTGATGCTCATTTATTGATATTGTGCTCAGTCTTCTAACATGTTAATCTTCCAGTATGTAGCTTGTAGAGCCTAGAAGTAATGGAGCCCTACCTCTAACTGTCATTTTTCTGAATTTCTGTCTTTACTCCTTAAGTTCCTTACCCCATGCAGTGTTGAAATTTATAGTGGGGGTAGGATACTTCTCTTCCCAGAATGGAAGGCATGTATCTCCAGGAGACCTCAATTCCAGGAGAAGTCATACTTAAATGAGCAATTGAGGAAATTACTCATTTTCTATTTGTCACAACTAAAGAAAGTATGTAAAATATAAATTGAGGAAAACAGAACTGGGAAAGGTGACATGATTTGACAAGCCAAAAATTCTGTGATGACTTCAAAAAAATTAGGGATCAATCTGTGTGACATAGCCCACATAGTCATTGCTGTCTGAACCAATGACTTTGAACATGGCCAAGGACATACAGTGAATTTTGAGAAAGAAATGGTCATCAAGAAAAGTATTAATCCTAATAAAAAACTATATTGTAAAGCTCAATACCAGTAATAATTGTCAAAATCACTATCATGGTGAATAGGGGGGAAGTAGTACTTTCAAGGTGTGTTCCAACTCCTATTATTGCTGATGTTCTATGGATAAGATTTATTGCCCTCAATAAAATGGAGTTGATGATCTCAGATGCTGATAATAGGCTGGATAAATCCTGCTCTCTGTAATAAACAAATAGTACAGTATTTTGATATTTGAGTACTAAATGCTCTGTTTAGAAAGTTTTGCCTATATGCAATCATCCCATTTACACAATTTGTCATTTTTTTCTGTATACTTCCCTGTAATTACACTGTAGGATAAGGGAAAATGCTGGGGATAGAGATTTTATTTCCATAATAGTTTATTACCATGGGGTATCACTGAGACCAAGAATGCAGCAGAATCAAAAGAAAAAGCAACAACAACACAAAACTAACAACAAAATAATAATAATAAAAATCCAGGATAAGCTGCTATATGGATAACAAGAACATCCGCAATTATATTAGATTAACAAAAATTCATAAGGGATATAAACCTTCATGCTTCAGAGCATAAGCTAATCACTAACTGATGGGAATTAAGAAACTTCTGTTATGGAGAGGTTAATCCCTAATTGCTCACTACAATATTTCGTGCAACATCATCTGAAGCAAATAGCGCTGGCACTGGATACTAGACAAAATCAACAATTAGTCTGATGTTATATTGTAACGTCTATCTAGCTGTCTGGTGACTGTAATGCACAAAATGCATATCCATGTTTAGCTTGGTTTCCTAAAGAAATGAAGCTTGTATGATCATACTGTCTGCTCTCTGCTATACCCACCTAATAATTTTTGAATCCATTAGCCAGTTTCAACAACATTTGTCACAGAAGTTGAGCCCTGGGGTGTAATAAAATTCCTATGCATTTAGCAAAAACAGAAGCCCAGCCAGGGAGGAAGGAGCAAATTTGTTTCCCACTGCCTGGAAACCTTCAGGAAAAACTCAGCGTGAGTCTGGTCCATTAACTGGAAGACTATGCATCTTGGCTGACTGAACAGCCTGCATGTACACCACTACAAGGAAACTTTTTCTTTGCTGTATCCTTCACTGCCAGGAGTCAGAAGGTTCTGGAATTGACGGAGCTGATCCATTCTCTCAAAGGATTATTTCAGCAGTCCTTCGTATTCTTCCTCTGGCTGATGAACAGCATCCTTCTCACGCAAATCTGTTTTGGTTTTGTCCAGGTGCCAGAGATAGTCTCCATTGGCACTGTGAGTTCTCCCTTGATCACTAATCTGTTGCTCAATGAATGCTGCATCAAACCCCCATCTCACCAGCTCCATTTCAGCCTTCTGTTGCCTCATCATTTTAAGCATTCATTTGTGACACATTTTGTATACTCATCCCAGCCTGAATCACTCTGAGAGGAGTAGCAACCATCACCTTTGGAGCTGGTCCTCCTGGCACGGGGAACACTAATGGCTTTGTACAGAGCAAGCATTTGCTCTTGAAGGAGCCTTTTCTGATACATTTCGCAGGGCTGATTCATCTGCCTTAGCGCTCTGATCATCCCATCCAGGATGTCCATTTGGTCATTTGCCTGCACAAAACATTCTTCCAGATCTCTGTTTTCTCTAATCTGGACACCATCACTACATTTCAATTCAGGTGCTATGAGCTCAGCTCTCATCAGGCAATCCGAACAGTTTTGCAGAAGCTCCTGAATGGTGTTCTGATGTCTGGTAATTATACAGGTCCCATTCTGACCATATTCGTTGGAGGCATAGTCCCCTCGTAGATCTTCTGGTAATAGTAGGTCTTGTGAGTGTGGGTGCTGCTGCTGCCACCGCCCACCACAGAAACAGGAGCAACAGGACAGTGTGGGAGGAATAGGTGGAGATTAAGGACACGTGTTGGCACTGAAGGAAGGGTGTCTGGGCAATAGGAAGAAAGCAGTAAAACTTAGTGGTGGATTCCTTTAGTCAGGAAGTAGATAGGATAGCCAGTAGTAGTATGACTTATTTTAAAATAGCTCAAGGGCCACTCTAACTTACAGTAATTTCATGGGATCAGTGAAGAACTACTTTTCTGCTGTATTAGTAGTATATGTCTATCCCACAGGGCTGACATGGCATTTGCAGGAATCAGCCGTGCTGACTTCATGCAAGTAGAAAATTTATCTCTGCTGAGAGTACTCTCCACTTGTAGATGAAATGCATTCACTGTATCACAGAGCAGTACAAACTGATTCAGGCTGAACCAAGACCTTAACTGACACTCATTATTATGGCATGTCTTCAGTGAAACAAGGTGTGTGATTGTATGTTCATACTACCTTTATTTAGCCAGTGAAGATATACTGATGTGGAACAGAAGATTAATCTTATGAATTGGTTAAGTTCCTTCATTCTTCTGCAGTTATTTTACTTTATGATGATATATGTGAATATATATGTGCATGAATATGGGTAACAAACAGGAGGAGCTGGAAGCCATTGTGCAGCAGGAAAACTTTGACTTAGTTGCCATTACGGAAATACAGTGGGATTGCTCCCATGATTGGAGTGCTGCAGTGGATGGTTACAAGCTCTTCAGAAAGGATAGTCAATGAAGGAGGGGTGGTGGCTACCCCCCCCCCCCCCATGGCTCTGCATGTAATATAAAGTGTTTTGATGGCACTGATGGTGTTGAGCTCAGGGCTGGGAATGATAAGTTTGAGTCTCTATAGGTAAGGATCAGGGGGAGGGCCAACAAGGTGGACATCCTGGTGCGGGTCTGTTATAGACCACTAAACATGGATGAAGAGACAGATGAGGTGTTCTGTGAGCAGCTGGCAGAAGTTGTGTGATGGCGAACCCTTGTCCTCATGGGGGAATTCAACTTCCCTGATATATGCTGGAAATACAACGCAGTGCAGAGGAAGCAGTCTAGGATGTGTGGATGATAACTGGTAAGGTAACAGGAGAGAGAGCCTACCAGTGGAGGTGCTAGACCTGCTGTTCACAAACAGAGAAGGGCTGGTAGCAGATGTGGAGGTCAGGAGCTATTTTGGACAAAGTGACCACAAAATGATAGAGTTTTTGATTCTTAGTCAAGTCACGAGGGAGGCCTGTAAAACTACTACCTTGGACTTCTGGAGGGCAGGCTTTGAACTCTTTAGGACACTGATTGGAAAGACTCTTGGGATTCAGTCCTAAAGGGTAAGGGGGTCCAGGAAGGCTGGTTGCTCCTTAAGAAGGAAGTCTTAAAGGCACAGGAGCAGGCTATCCACCTGAGCTGCAAGATGAGTTGGTGGGGGAGAAGATTAGCGTGGATGAGCAGGGAGCTTTTCCTGAGGCTCGAGGAGAAAAAGAGAACCTCCTGTGGAAGAAGAAAAAACCCCATGATTCATGTTTCATGATGGAAACTCTTAAACACATACTACTTCACCTGTACTGCCACAAGTCCATGGAACTGGATGAGATCCACTTAAGGGTGCTGAGGAAGCTGGCAGACATGATAACCAAGCTGCTTTCCATCATCTGTCAGCATTCCTTGTCAATAAAGAGGACTCAGTGGATTTGAGGCTTGCCATCCCACCTACAAGAAGAGCTATAAGGAGGATCTGGGGAACTACTGACCTGTCAACCTGACCTCAGTGCAAGGGAAGATTGTGGACCAGATCATCTTGATGGAGATCATATGGCATGTGCAGGAAAAAAGGGAACCAGACCTGACCAGCATGGGTTCATGAAAGGCAGGTCTTGCCTGATCAACCTGATCTCCTTCTATGACTGAATGACCTGCTTGGTAGATGAGGGAAAGACTGTTGACATAGTCTGCCTAGACTTCAGCAAAACCTTTGACACTCTCTCCCATGGTGTTCTCTGGCTGAGGCCAGTGGGATGAAGTTAACAGGATCAAGTGTCGAGTCCTGCACTTTGGCCACAACAGCCCTATGCAATGCTGCAGGCTTGGGCAGAGTGGCTGTATTATAACTGTAGAGGCCTGGGGGTGTTGGTTGATGCTTGGCTGAACATGAGCCAGCAGTGTGCCCACGTGGCCTACAAGGCCAATGGCACCCTGACTCGTATCAGAAATGGTGTAGCGAGGAGGAGCAAGGAGGTGATCATCCCTCTGTACTCAGCCCCGGTGAGGCTGCACCTTGAGTACTGTGTTTAGTTTTGAACTGCTCATTATGCAAAAGACATTGAGACCCTGGAGAATGTCCAGAGAAGGGCAAAGCTGGTGAGGGGTCTGGAGCACAAGCCTTATGAGGAGTGGCTGAAGGAGCTGGGATTGTTTAATTTGGAGGAGGTTCAGGGAAGAACCTCTCTACAACTACCTGAAAGGAGGTTATGGTAAAGTGGAAGTTGACCTCTTCTCTCACGTAACTAGTCACAGGACTAAAGGGAATGGTCTCGAGTTGCATCAGGGGAGATTCAGGTTGGACATTAGAAAATATTTCTTCTCAGAAAGAGTGACCAGGCACTGGAATGGGCTGCCCAGGGAGGTGGTGGATTCATTGTCCCTGGGGGGGTTTAAGAAACGCTTAGCTGTTGTACTGAGAAACATGATTTAGTGGGAAATACTGGTGGTATGTGGACAGTTGGACCGGATGATCTTGGAGATCTTTTTCAACCTTGGTGATTCTATGCTTCTTCATAGAGAAAAGTATACATGTGTCATTAAATAGTTAGAGTTGACCAATAACAGTAAATGAAATCATGTTGCTGCATAAGCAGTAAATTTAATTAGAATGGCTCCTGGCAGTGTTGACCTGTGACATAGCACTTTTCCAATAATTTCTGAGAGTTGCCCAGTAGTCAATGTGGGTCAAGAATTGTGGCTAATAGACAGTATGAATGCACACTCTCTCTCCTACCTTCTTCAAACTCCACTATTTCCCCAGTCTTAGAGGTTAGAACAGTACAGACACAGTCAGGAATTGTAATTGGCCCAAGAGTAGCAGAACAAACTCCAACACCATTTTACTGATATGGATACAATCACCAAATGGCTAAACAACAGCCACTCTTGATACACCTATATGATCAGTAATCACTGTCCTAACAACTGAGCAAGCATTCTTTTGGCTTCATTAGAAGTAGAAGTAAGTCTGCTGATCCTGTTTCAGAGTACTGTGAAATACTTGTCTCATGAACCAATCTTTTGCAGGGGAAAGTTGTGGAAAGTATTGGATTTTATGAAGGGAATTTTGATAGAAAATAAAAGAATTGATTTTACATTTGAATCAACTCAATAAAAAGCATTAATTGCCTCCTTCACAGAGAGAGTATGCTGGGAAGAAGAAAGGAAGGAATTAATCTAGAAATGAAATAATAGATTCCAACTTATACTGTTAGAATGTAGTAAAGGGAATTTAATATTATTTCCTTCAAGATCACTGAAAAAGGTCCTTACTTTTCCCTGAATATTTAGGGTAGCAGTCTTCAGACAGAAGGAACAATACTCTTGCCAACTGCCAGAAGTAAATAGTAATAACTTTTAAAAAGACAAATTCAACCTTTATAGAAACACTATAGAACACACAGAGGGGAGCAAGTAGCCAAGAAACATATGTACAAATTTTAAAGCATATGGGCTTCTTGCTCTCCTAGTAATTAATATAATAATTTGAGTTTGTTAATGTTATCTCTTCTTTCTTCCACAAATTGTGTATATAGGAGGCTGTTAGGGACATAATTAACACTTGCTGCTGTTATACATTATAAAGTACACTTGAAAGACATGTATTGGTAATTGTACACATTAAATACCAAAAGGTGATAATGGAGCAGTAGATTCTGAAAAACAAAAACATTATTAAAGTACAAATAGTAGTTCCTTCAAAGTACCAACCACCCACCCAAAATTTATCAGCAAGAAAAAAGGAAAATGTAGAAGATAAATTGACTGAAGGTTTCCTTTGCAAACCACATATCTCATTATCCTCTTTTGATGCTATGTTTTATACAGCTACTGAAAATAGACTACTTCTAGAGAATTCACGAACAATCTCTGTTCTGTAATATTTTCCTCATCTTGTGTAAACATTTAATCTAAACACTGCAAAAGTAACAAGAGTGCCTTGAATCACATGTGATTTAAATGACTTCATGATGTGAAAAAAAAATTCTTGAGGTAATCTGAGAAAGAATGATTAAATGAGAAAAACCGCAAGTTATTTCTGTGCAGGGACTGAAGAGACTGCCCCTCTTTAAACTAAACAAGAATGAAGTAATAAAGAAATGTAAAAGCTTTTAACCTGAAAAATATGATTTAAAAAAAAATTAACGAAAAATCAAATGCAAATAGTACTTGTTTTAGTTTTTTTTTTTTTTAAATAGCCTGAAACATACAGCATATAAAAACACACATATTTTTAGTTTAAATAATTTTTTTTTGTCTCATTACCCCAATTTTTATATATTTACACTATGAAATCAATCTGTTTATAAATTTGACCTTTATTCTCTGTTTTCCATGCCATCACCACACTATGTAAAAAAAAAAAGGAGACATAACTTGCCTTTTCCACACTGAGTATTCTGGTTTTATTTTCTCTTCTTCAGTGTAGTTTACATTTTCTTGAGACTAGTTAAAATCTGGACTATCAGAAGAGAAAATAAGATTTAATATCTCTGACATGGTCACTTCTGACTATTGCAAACATCTCAGAATATGAGTCAACAACTAAATGAAAGAGTTTTAGACTGCCAAGTTGTAACATAATTGTACATAAGATTTCTCATTTTCTGTCTGAAATGTTTGGGATTGGCTTTCTGTCAGGAACATAATATCAGGCTACTTGGACAATATTTGCTATAGTATAGTAATCCCTGTATCATCCTTCAAAGTTCTCGGATTCTGTGTACACATGTATTTCTTGTAAAAATTTGAAAACAGACTTAAAAATACCTATCTCTGATTTTTAATAATAGTCCTGAATAGTGCTAGTTACAATGTTTCTGAGCATGTTGTAGATTTTTGTATTTTTCTTGAGTGGGGGGGTACTGACTGCTTAATTTTTTAGCCACGGAGCTCACGGACATCAGGATCCAAAGTTTAAACCATAGTTGTGCCTTGATCATGGACCTCAAACATTTGTTTAGACATTACTTTTATGCTACAGCACCTATTTCTGTTGAAAAATATTTCATTTGTCTTCCACAACCGCACTTCCACTCTGTCAAAAACTGAGAAAAACAGTTTTACTCATCCAGAGTGCAGTGAAAATAAGGAAGTTTTGGTTAAAAAGGAAAAAAAATCATGTCTACTAAGACCAAGTTCATTGCAAATATCCAGAACTACAATGCTAATATTTGCAACTCCAAATTCAGTATTTATAGGCCCAAAATATTCTTCAATATTTGCTTAAAACTGGCTATTTTCACATGCATTCTACAATTAATTTCACTTTATAGAATATTCACAAAACTCAAACAGAAAAGGGGTAAAAAAGCTACTGAAAAGAATTAAATTATTTTACATGAGCGCATACCAGGAGAAATATTTCTTAAGTGCTCATTCAATATTAGCACCCATTTCTATGTCAGTAAATCAAATCATCTTTAAGCAGCATCATTACAACATCATCACTTTTTCTTTGCTAATTTATAACAGTAATCCTCTTGCCTAATTTGGAACAGTGGTCTACATGGTCTGATTGCAGTTCAGGAGTGAAAAAAGACCCACCAATGATCTTTCTTAATTAAAATGCAAAGTTGTTATCCTTATATTCTCAATATGGGGGTATCAGAAAACATGGGACAGGAAACAGTGATCCTGTGCTTGTAACGAGAGCTGGAAAGGACAGTGTCATGGTTAGATGGGAGCATAGATACTACCAGTACAGCTACCAGTATAGGAAACAGGTATTGCAGTATGGAAAGGCTTAGTATCCTCAAGCTCATGGGAAGAAACCTAAGCTACCTTAAAAGTAGGTAAGGAATATGACTTGAAGATCATGACTGCCTTTCTAGAAAGAGATGAGAACTGGAACTACCTCCAGATCATGTCCTAGAGTTGTTTTAGCATTTGCATTCTTAAAGTTGGAGTGATTAAGTATAAGGAAGAATCTTTATGTGAACTTTTTAAACCCATGGACTTTAATACTCAGACATTATGCAGATCTTCTGGAGGAGAAATAGTGTTTACTGATAAGGGGAGAGTAATCAGAATAGCTGAGCTACTTTTCAGAATTTGAGGAATTCTAGAAACTTTCTATGGTAAACTAGCAATTTATTAGAGGCAGGAGATTATACCTTTGTAAACTTACCAATGCTCTAAATGCACTTTTCTATCTCCAAAGTTCTCTTTTGTGACTCTGCTGCTGCCCTAGGGATGAACAATAAAGTGTCTCTTCTTCATTCAGTGTGCTACTCTTACTGCTTTTGAACAAAGCCCATGCAGTGAAAATGGCCTTTTGCCTTCTCCAATTTTCAGCAGTTCATCAACTGACTGTTGCAGTATAATAGGTCCCCTGCAAAGAAAGATGCTAGAGAATTTGGAACTGAAAAGATGGAACCTCTAGACAGTCATTCAAACAGGCTTGCTAAAAAGTGTCTTTCACATTACTAGCAAAATACTTAGCATCCCAAGGGGCTTAATTTAACAACAGTGATCATCAAGCCTGGTTGTTGATACCTTCTCTCCAGAAGTTGAAAAAGCTTCTTTCTCTTCTGTGAAACTCTTAAGCTTCAGTGTGTATGGTTTAACAAGCTCAACTCAACATGGAATTATCTGTAGATGTATTTCTCTCCTCTCTGCCTTCCCCGCAACATTATTAAGGGGCTAAAAAACATCCAGGGTTAATCACTGTCTCTCAACAGCACACTACATGAGAAAACCAAATAATTACTTGGCAACATGTCAGTTGCCCAATATCTACTTGCTTATCTGTTCTTTTGTGCAGAATTCTTCCTGTTCACATGAAGCTCAACCTTATAGCCCACAAAGATTGGACTCTGAAAATCTAACAAGTTCTGCCACAATTAAGAATTGAAATAAAAATAAACTGGATCCCCCTTCACTAAGGACACAGCAGGTGGGCTAGAACACTAACTACTTCTATCATTTTCTTGAGAGTGTGATAAATCCTCTAATCTTTTAGGCTTATGGGACTATTAATACCCACTTCAGTCAAAACAGTCTCTCGTCTAGTTGCTTTTAACATCACCAAAGTTTGCTAGATTTTCACTTGTGCATTACATCAGGTATCACCTTGTAGCATTGTCCTTATCCCTTTGTATTTTTTTAAACCATGAAGAACCCTAGAGTATGTGAAATTCAGTAGAGAAGCATGCACTCAATATACACCTGTGATTGGAAGCAGGAGCTGCCTTATTTTACTAGCAGAATCAACTCAGTAATACAAAAGTAGCACACTCTCAGACGTAAGGATAAGAGACCTTCCTCCAGGCTATGGATTATAGCTCATGTATTTGGGTTACATTAGCATTCTCACTACAGAAACTTGATTCAGCCATAAATTCCATCAGTGTAACAGAGGATAAAGGACTGAACCTACAAAAAGTTTTCTTGGCCTAGCCTCCACTCCCTCCTAACTAGTCTGGTGTGGAAGGATGTACCTGATCTGCACAAGTATAAAGCACAAATGAAAGGAGTACAGCCCACAGATGTATTTAAATATATGCTTTCTGTATGGATCCTGAGTCTTTGCAAATACTCAAAGCTTTCTGAACTTTTACCTCTAGCTTAGGAAAAAATGTTATTAAATGAGCAAAGCTTCATCCATATCATAGAACCATAGAAACATTAAGGTTGGAAGGGCCACTTAGATCATCTAATTCAACCATCGACTTGTCACCATCATGCCCTCTAACCTGTATCACTCAATGCAACATCTACCCTTTTCTTGAAAACCTTCGTATGTCACACTGCTGTTCCTCAGTTCTGTCTCCTAAGTCCTCAAAGCAGGGGAGTACGTTCCTCAGGAATGCAGTGCCTTTGTTTTAACCCTCCAGTTTAGAGAACAACGCGTATTTCAGTCTACAATGACTGGCCTGATGTGGTTTAACTCAGAAAGCAGCTGAACACCACCCATTTTACAGTCCCCACGTGGGATGAGGGAGAGAAATGGAATCAAAATAGAACTTGTGGGTTGAGATGAAAAGCATTTACTGAGACAGAGAGAAGAAAATGGAAACAAAAAAATGCAATAATAACAATATGCAGACAGATATCCAGAATGTAATTACTTGCCATCCACTAACTGATAGCCAGGTAATAATACAGCAGAATCAGTCTGATCTGGGCATTAAAAGAGACAGTGCACGATGGACAGTGAAGTTACATGTAGGCAACTGTATTCTTCACCCTGCGCAGTAATGATGCATCCTGGGATGACTCAAGGGGAAAATGAGATTACTGCTTCCCCCATTCCCCTCCCAAAATCCCACTTATAAAATCTGCACCTGGGTTTATTTTGGCAGCACACTGCCACTTGTACATTCTATCCAGCAGGTACTGTGAGATGCTGATTACAACGTTGGAGATTATCCCTTTTCCTGCTCTTCTTGCAGGAGGTGGAAGGACTATTTGTAAATAACACAAGAAGCAGTAATTAACTGTTATACAAACCTAATTTCAGCTTTCTAAAGCATAATAGCAATCTTTATATTAATTTCCCTGGTACAAATATTTCAGACTACTGAGATGCATTTGGACTGTGTGTCTGTTTACTGAGGGATAGAACAGACAGTCTGCCCTAAGGCCAAGGATGATGGGGAGCCAAGGAAGGTATAACTCTGGGGAGTGCACTAGTAGTGGATCTGTCCTGAGGATGCTCAAAGTTATGGATCCTTAGCCCTCGGGCAGAGAATTTTGGCAAGTGTGCCCTGAAGCCAAAGACCCTGAAAGTTGCTACCAGCAGTGAAGCTGACAAGTTACATCAAATTCAATGAACAGCATGCTCAGTCTCAAGAATTCATCAGAAACTTGGAAAAAAAAACAGCCTGGATTTACATATACGTTAAGAAAAAAACAAAACAAAACAAAACAACAACAACAAAAAAAACCACACCACAAAATATACACAAATGCAGACACAGAAAGAAAACCTTAATATATGAAATGACATTTTTTTGAGACACGAAACCCTTTTCATGCCTGCATGAACCCAGATCTGTTTAATAAATTTTGATTCTGATGACATTTCATAATCCTCTGTTTTCTGGATTAAGCATTTCTTTTATTCATCCTTTTCTCAAAATTATTTTATTGATATTTTATTTTTTTGTTGAAAAGATTCTACAGCTTTGTTAATGAGTACTGTGAATGACATAAACTTGCACTGGATCAAGAGCCTCAATAATTCAACGAGAGGGAAATAATTATCTTTTAAGGTTCTGCATGTAACTCTGAAATCAGTGCATTTTAGAATGATGTTGTCTGTTTTGTAGTATCATGTATTTTACTCATATATGATTTATAATTCATTATAACTCCTACTTTCTTGTGTTCCCTTATCCCTTTTATTTTGTATCTGTACCCTTTTCTTTCTTCAGTATACTTCTTTTCAGTCACCTTTCATAAAATTCATCTTACTGGTTCTAGACTATTTCTCTAATACATTAGGATCTCTCTGAGTTACTGTTCTGTGATGTAACTCCTTTCAGCCTGTTGTTCTTCCATATTTCTTAAATATATTTGCTATTCTACCATTCATGCCTTTAATGAAAAAATTAAAAAATTGCTGCCATAACTACTATGTATGAGACCAATTTGAAATATCATCCTAGTTTGGCAGAAAACTTAAGACAAGTCTGCTCTGAGTATTTTAGTATTCTTCTGCATCAACTGCATTTGAGCAAGATCCCATTTCCCAAATTTACTTTTAAGAATACCTTATGCATCCACATTGCAAGCCTTACATATGTCAGATTATCAAACGTATCTAGTGCTCCTTCCATATCCATTTGGCCAGTTAACATGTCAGGAAGGAAATTAGACTGGCTTGGCATGTTTTGTCAGATCCTGACAAATCCGTATTGCCCTGTTCTTAGCACCTTATTATCTATCGCTTGCACAAAACCAGATTAAAAGTTTTGTTCCAATATCTTTCGGGGTATCAAAGTGAGGTCAAATGCTTTGTAAGTCCTTGAGATCTCCTTTCTCATACTGTGAACAGAAGTATTTTATTCTTTGCCTTCCTCCTGTTCTTTGAATCATTTATTCTTCACAGATTTTTGAAAATAATTATTGTTGCTTTGGCTAATATTCTAATCTGCTTGTGGTTATATGTCACCAATGGAAAACCTAACTTTTCTAAGTAGTTCTGATATCTTCTTTCCCTGTTTTGTCTTATTTTCCTGTTCTTTCATCAAATTTAATCTCAGCAAGTTTATTTTCATGTTCAGCTTATTTAAAAGAGAGAAAAAATGAAGCAATAAACTTTGAACATTTCAAATATTTCTGTATTGTGCACCATTTACTACTTCCTATTTTTTCCTATTATTTCCTTATTCTCCCTAGTGCAGTCTAAGGACTTTTTGAAAATACACCTATGCACAGATAATAGTTATTCAGTGAGCTGGAGATAGAAACAGGACTGGAATTCACTCATCTCTGAGGCTGAATTGTTATAATGCCCATGCTTTTGGCCAGAACCAACTAGCCAAATAATTTCTGGGTTCAGTTCAGGACTTAGTACAGGTCAAGGACCGTTCCCAAATGGCAGTGCAGATGTGACCACGCTGTGCTGGAGGCTAAGAGAGTTTAATAGCATAGATGTGACTATACCAATGCCAATTGGCCTCAGTGTCAGCAAATGATCCCTGGCACTGTTCAGTTTATTAGTACAGATCTGGTCTTTTTCTCCTGATATTTTTCTTATCCATCAGATGTTAAATTAGTTCAAGTCTCTCATTCCCACCAGACCTTACAGTTAGCTGTCACTGTTATATGGTTAAAGTCCCCTTCAACACATTCTCTGGATTTGACATTTCATAGGAGTCATGAGTGTCTATATCCATAGATATTTAATAATTCCATGTAATACTTTATTTTGTGTTTAGATTTAGTGCTTTTTTGTCTTGATATATAAGGCAATACCTTCTCCATTTTTCTTTCCTGCAGTTCCAGGGCAAGAAGATCTTTTCTGAATCTGTTTACTTTTTACTTAAACACCAGCAATAAGAATTCCAGTAGTCTTCTTTGGTGATTTGAAAAGCTGGAGACACATGCTCCTGTGAAATATTCACTATTCATTTTTTAAAATTTGATCCTCCCTTGCTTTTGCAAAGTGACAGAAATGAGAGATCAGCATTTTACTAATCTGGTAGTCTTATAGAACTGATCAGTAGAATTTGGTATAATATTTAGCTTTGTATCTTTTTTAGAGATACTGTCAGCAATTCAATGGCTTAGAGGCCCATCTGTATACCTATAGGGATGGGCACAGGTTCAACAGCCTACTTAAGCACAGCATACTGAAGAATGGAGGCCTTGGACTGTTTTGTTGGGTTTAACAATAAGAGTTGAACTGTAAATGCAGATTCTGGAACCATTAATTAATAAAAGATCATATCTTATTCATAATTATATAGATGGAAAAAAAAGTCAGCAAAACTTACTAAAATTCCCTAAAGTTTATTTTTTCCACATTCATGCACACTAGAATATGTATGCTGGAAGATGAGAAAAAAAAACCTAGGCTAACTGCTGAGCCATTGAGACGGTTTTCACAACATCACAGATAATTACAATTATCCTTCTCTTAGGGACTTTGGAGCTGCCAATTTTCTGCAACTGAAAATAAATAAATAATTCAGAACAGATGTTGACTGCTCATCCCACTTTAGTCAAAAGCTTTAGGCAGGCATATCAGCATTAACTTGAAAACAATGACAGAACTTTAAAATGTTTCTTCTCTTTCACCTTTTTTGTTGTTGTTGTTATTTTCCTTGTTTCATTTTATGCTTTAACAATCAGGCAAGTTTTCAAGTTTTCAAGTACAGTGGAACTGTAGTGGAAATTAAAAAAAAAAACACAGCAGAAAACAAAAAAAGAGACACTCACCAATTCGATCGGGATTAGAAAGGCAGGAATTTGCTTAGTAACCAGGACAGATAGATAGTAAATTCCAACAGGTGGCAGTTTTTGTCCTAAAGAGTGAGTACCTTGTCTGGAATTAGCAGTCTTATCATTTTCAAATAGACTTGTAGGGAAATTGGCTGTGCCAAAGAACTCTTATGATTACAGATTCACCCATAATGCCATCATGCAGAGCACCTTTGTCTAGCTGTGTTCTGATAGATTCATCTGACCATTCTTAATGAGTCTGGCAATGATTAATGGCAACTCTTATGACTAGCATATTGAATAGTGCTCTAGTGCAACAGCTTACAGATGCCTTTGAATTGCTAGTGATAAATGTACTATCTGCAGAGCACTTGTTAATACTAGTAGTATGAACAATAATGGAAACAGTGCATGCATTAAGATAAGGAATAACTCTCCAGAGATAATTAAGTTTCCCAGGAAGGCAATCAGCATAACTGAGTGTGCAAATCTCACCCAATAGGGCATCCCTATGGAACTGAGAATCTCAGCGCATCAGCTGGTCCCAGTAGTCAACACTGTCCTTATGCCTGGTCTGTGATGGCATCTCCCCTGAAATTCCTTCTTTCTAAGGCTATTTTATACTATTTTCTTAATTCCAAGTGGATCTTGAGTGGCTTTAGTCACATGTGTTTTTGTGATTGGTGGCAATCCTGCTCATGGAAGAGGGATTAGAATTACATAGTTGAGGTCCCTTCCAAACTAAGGCATTTTGTGATTCTACACAGCTTGTTAATTCAATAGTATCACTCAGTTTCCATCCCTGCTTTGTTATCATGGAGCCTGGCCATGGAAGTTTTGCACTTCTCTCCACTCTCTGTAGTGTATTTCTCCAAGTCAGCATAGCAAGCCTCCCTGGTGTAACTGATATCCAAGGGTACAGGCTGTGTTGCCTAGGGAACTATTTTAGAACAGACTTCTTGTGTATTTGTTGCAAACCA
Organism: Tympanuchus pallidicinctus; assembly: GCF_026119805.1. Taxonomy (NCBI): domain Eukaryota; kingdom Metazoa; phylum Chordata; class Aves; order Galliformes; family Phasianidae; genus Tympanuchus; species Tympanuchus pallidicinctus. The sequence goes on along the minus strand of NW_026294618.1, from coordinate 8,287,278 downwards.
CTCTGGAGGTTTCTTCAACACTTTTTTTTTTTCCTTTAAGAGTTGAAAATCCCAGTAAGTTATTTCAGATAATTGCTCCACATCATTATAAGTATTTGGTCATTAATTATTAAGAGAAGTAAGCAGCAACTGTTTTGCTCCTGGCATATCTGTACAGTGCAGGTACATTGCCCTTTAATCAAATGATTCCTAGTCCTATCTTTAAACTAAGTCATCAGGCCATTCATCAGGAACACTTATACTTATTAATTTGGATACCTTATTGAATTAGATAGGAATTAGATAATAAAATAACCTCCTTTGCAAGACTAATGGCATTTTAAATAAATTGTGAGAATAAGTCATTTTTATGGCAATAAATTATCTGCAAACATTTGGTAAACAAAAGTCACCAGCATGCTGAATACAGTGATGATGCAATGTGCCCTCTGCTATTTGGAAGAATGCCCCCCAGTGTGTTGTCTTACATTACTCTGGATGCACACTGGAATGACTGTATGCTGTTTCAAAGGTCAACATTTATCACAGTGTGCAATGTTCCCAGTGTCTTAAATACTTATACTGCCCTTACTGTGACAGCATATTAGCTTGTTTAAGCATCACTGCAATTATCTTCACAACACCCAATGGGATAAGAAAGAGCTTTTACCCCATTTCTACACATCAGCCATGAAGATATGGGAAATTAGCTCAGATAGTTAAGGACAGATCTGTGGCAGTGTATGTTTGTATGGAGGGTGACCTTCACATTTCTCTGGCGTTTTCCTCACTATCCTTTTAGATCGTCTCTCCCTATGACCATAATATCCCCAGACTTCTCATCATTTCTGATACCCAGTGACCTTACCTCAACTGCCTAGCAACTCTGGAGCAGGAACTAGTAATACCAGGTTATATTTTCCTCCACGCTCCTTCTAAATGACATAAAAAGCCATTTGTGCCCTGTCATGTATAAATGTCCATTCTGACTAACCCACTTGGTTCCTGCTTTCACAAAAGCGCAAGTATGAAGGAGCAAGAGAAATAATTCACACTCATATTTTCTCTGAACATACAGATGGGACACCAGCCAGGGTGTGTATTAAGACCTGGCAGCTAGAAGTATTGCCAGAGCTAGATTGCACCCCTCATATATTTGAATGACTGGAGAATCAGCCTGATAATAATTGATGCAATCAGAGACTAAAGAACTTATGATAATTTACTAATTTTTCGAGGCAACAGGAAGTCTATAGGAGAGTGATTTGCACTGCACCTTCAAGAACCAGAAAAGGAAATTCTGAATGCAATTGGCTAATATACTAAATACCCACTGAAAGCAACATGCAGAATGTAAAAGCCAAGGACTTTCATTAAAACTGCTGTTCTGAAAATGAAATATATTTGGAGAATTATATACTAATAGCAATAAAAAATAATGATAATGACCTAAAAATGGGAAAGAAAGGGATTTGGACAGCTGTAGAACTATTAATTTGACTGCCACATTATCTAGGAGTTACAACGTAACTTAAAAGAAGGAATAATTATGTACACGGAAGTAAATGGAAATGAATTCACTCAAGATAGATCATGTTATCGTCAGTGGAAATCTTTCCTTGGTCAGTTAATTCTTTTTATATATAAAGAAAATACAATATGTTTATTCTAACTGGACTTTAGTAAATCATTGATATGTTGTCATATAGGAAACCACTGGTTAAACTCTAAAACATGAGGATTAGTGTAAGAATGAAATACTCAATAAATAACACAGAAATGGAACAACACAAGAGAGCAGTGAAAAGGTTTTACTGACTTTAACAGATTGAGGTAACTTAAAAGTTGAGTCCAGTATTGTTCTTGAACTTTCCAGAAATAGTGTTTAAGAAATTGATCATGATATCTCATCACCAAACTTGGCACAAGATTACTGCTAATTAAAACGTTAAAAGCCATTGTTGGTAAGAGAAGCTTGATGACTGTATGAAAAGAAATGAAAAGTATTATTTGCAACTGTACAAAGTGCCAGATATGCTTTCAGAGTTAAACTAGAAGAATTTCTTCCAGATCTTCCAAAAGATGTGTAACTATCATACAAGGAAAGCGAAGAGGAAGTTGCGATTTCTGGTCAGTCACAGAACTATGAAGCAACTAAATGATGTCATATAATGCATACCTAGGAAAGAGAACAAAGCACTGATGTCAGCTTTCGAGGTACAGCTGAGTTTTCATCTAGAACATTGTTGTCATCAGTACTACTTAATGAAGGAGAGTTTGGAAGTAGATGATCTTTAAAGTCCCTACATACACATGAGTTTTCAAATGCTTATAATTTTTATTTTAATTACTTAAGGAAAACCAATCACATATCATGATTTTTTTCTGTCGAGCTCAGTAGAGAAAAGGAAGTTTTATTTCCCTTCATCCAAGACAACTGGTATTTCTGATCCAATGGTTCTTATGCAGTTATTCTCAAGGTACAGGAAAGCTGTAAATTACCATCTACAAAAAAGGCAGTCTGTGGAATAAACAGTCAGAGTCATTGTGCAAACCCTTTTGTAGCACATTGCTGGGCAGATGAAAAAGGTGACTGGGCAAAATTGGTGGATTTATCAACTTCACTGAGATAAATGACTGGATTTGAAGGCATTAGCAGAAAACTAAATTTCAGTAGTTTTGAATTTCTTAAAACTTTAAATACAGTCTCTCACAGTATTTCTATATTCAAAGTTGGACATTACAGTCTGGATAGTTAGACAGTCAGATTGTTAGAAAGTCCTTGTTGGTTGGTTGGGTGCTGAAGGTTGGTGTACTTTATTTTGTGGAATATGATGGTGTCTCTCCTGGGTTCACTCAAGCTTTTCATCTTTATCAATGTGATAAAGGAGCGCTTGTTTATCGAACTTACAGATGACACCAACTCTGGTGAAAAGAGTAGATATATTAGAGGGCAAGGCTGTAATCACTTGGAAGGCTGGAGGACTTTACTGGAAAATGAAACTCAACAAGAAAACATGAGAACATTCTAGTGTCTGAAAAGGAATAACTCCTTGCTTTGTGAAGATGATTGGGCAGGGAGCCACACAGCCAAACAGTGCACCCTGGAGTGCTGCCTGGGCTCTGAGCTATATAGTTGGATCCCATGTTAGTTGCTTTTCAGCAGGGGGTTGGACTATAAGACTCCCTTATCTCCAACCTGAATGATTTTGTGATCATACAAGCCATGAAAACTTCATCAATTAAACACTTGGCAATCCCAGACCAAAGCATCTATAATGTAGATGATGCTAAAAAATCAACAAGGAATCTCCATGCATGAGCATACTAATTTGTAGTAGTTCTGGTTCTGGTATTTCTGCCCTTGTTCTCACATGGTACGATAGATCAACTTGTTAAATAGAAGGAGCACACCCACTGGCTAGCCATAACTAATAACACTCAGTTTCTCGGTTTTCTGCATGTTCAAAATTCAGATATGCAAAAGTTATATAAGATATCATCAATTTAAAAACAAGTGTTCTGCACCTAGTGTGAAAGGATATAAATCACCTCCTAGCCTACAGGCAAAAAAATGAATCAGGGCTGATGAAATAGGCCAATGACTTTACTTCTAAACAACAGCTTTTTAAAAACATAATAATGAAAACTTCAGGAACTACATAATGAGGCAGTGGGTTTCCCTAACCATTCTTTAGCCAACCAGATTGATTTTGTTCCATTTTTTCATTAAACAGATTGCTTCAGACTGTGTGCTTCTGTGCCAATTTCTAGCCTGCAGTGAATTTTAATGGCTGAGTCATAAACCCCTCAAAAAATGGGTTATGTAATGGAAATGCTGAGGGACTCTTAAGTAGAGTAAGTGCCATGTTATGCTGCAATAATAGTAAACAATAATAGTAATATTAATAAAAATAACACAGTTTTATGTGAACCCATAAAATACCATTTACATAATCACTGTACAAATATTTAAGATTCAGAAATACTGCATTTTTCACAACTATGGTGAGGCTATGGGCATTACAATCTTTTCAAAATCTTTGGATTGCAGTGTGTTGCATGCTTTCAACTCTCAAGATAGGTTCCACTAAGGACATGAATTGACAGGCCTCTTGTCCTGAGACTGCTGATTAGATAAAAAGATTTTTTTTTACTGAAACTTTTTTAACATCTCCACTATGTGCATTTTTATTGTATCTCTCCTAACAAGGAACTAAAAAGTTCAGAGTTTCAAGATGTCTGAAAAATCTACTAATACAAATCAATGGTAGCAACTTACTTAATAAATTATTAATCTAAAAAATAATCAGTTAAGATTCATTATCAAAAAGGCAATTTCTTGTAAAACAGTTTCTTTGTGTCCCCAGGCCATAAAAATTACTCCCTGGCTTCTCATCGTGGAGAAGTTTCAATTAGAATTTCATGTTGAAATGTACGTTAACACCTTCTTATATATATTTTGGTAATGCCTGTTTAACTCTAGCTGTCACAACTTGGGAAGAATATTTTTTTCTTTTCCAATAAACCAGTTGGAAAAAGGGGAGGAAGATTTTGAGTGGTTCATAAATATATAATGTTTCTCATTTGTTATATCCCGCAATCAGAGGCAGTAGCTTTAAACTTGCATATCAATGCATAATTCCACAAACTTAAAAAATTGATCTGCCAATGTCTTCCCTCTAGCAATCTTTTAATTAAATGAACTCCACTCACCTTACTGTTAACCTCCTTTGTTTGATTTTATACTGAGATTCAGTTTTTGGATGTTGTTTTTCATTTTAAACTGTAGAGGTTGTTTAGTAAACAAGTGTTTAATAATGTATGCAAGGTGACATAGATCATTGCCAATTATTTATTCACTATAATAAGGTGAAGTATAAGGATCTTTTGTATTCTTGCCAGCCAAAGCCAAGAGTGGGCCACCTTCTCAGCTGCAACAAATTAAATTGATCCTTGAATTTTGCTGGATGGCATGCTGCTTTACACCAACTAGGGGTCTCTTTTAAAAAGTCTGTAGTACTTTTTCCCCCCATATTTATTTATAAGAATAAAATTTGTTGTGATGTTTAACTACAGCCGTAAATTACTAGGTGGCTCAACACAAGTTCTTCCTAACATCAATAATACACTAAAATACTGTGAATACCTTGTTATAAATCTGTAAAAAATATGTATGTAACCAAGTCCACTTAACAGCTCAGATTATCAAAGTAAGAGGTGAGCTACACATAAAAGGATCTGTATCTCCAGAGGATCTTAATAATACCTTAATAATAGGCCTTAATAAGACCTTAATAATAAATTAAACATAGTTAACTGTACTGTTTTGGACCTTAGAAGTGCTTCAGGAGAACATTCTAATCCAAGATTCTTGGTAAAAAAAGCACAGAGAAAATGCACAATTCTCCCAGACTGCAATTTTGCAACCATTTCTGGGCTCCAGGAACAGGTACATAGGGCTGTAAAGTGAGTGAAAAGGGAATCATGGAGTCATAGAATCTTTTGAGTTGGACAAGACATTTAAAGGTCATCTAATCCAACTCCCCTGCTATGAGCAGGAACACCTACAGCTCCATCAGGTGCTCATCCAGCCTGACCTTGAGTGTCACCAATGATGGGGTAACCACCACATCTCTAGATATCTTGTTCCAGAGCCTCAGTAACCTTGGAATGAAAAACTATTTTCAATATATCCAATCTAACTATTCCCTCTTTTAGTTTGAAAGCATTTGCCCTTCTCCTATCAAACAAGGATATGTGCACTGCTGGTGTACACAGTCATTGCCTGCACACAGGCTGCTGTCAGTGCAGCCACTGCTGGAGTACCTTAGGTAAACTCAAATTACTGCAGAATTACTGCTGGCTTTGCTGTCTTATAGAATAGGTGTAGGAAAGCTAAGAGCACTTCAATTTTCCTCATGTAAACTGCACTCTGGCAAGATGAGAACAGGAATTCCACCTGACATCATGTCTCACCATTTCCTTCCTGTCCTCACTTTCTCACTGTCATCAGCCTGAGATGTACGAAAAACCTCAGAGATCAGAAAAGACCATATTTCTTTCCTTCTCCACTTAGGTTTTGAGGTCCTGTAAAAGAAATTATTCCACAGTTCAAAGCTGGAAGACAGCATAAACACTCCTAATGTTCTCTTCACTGTCTTACACGCTGCATAAAGTTCCACCAGTATCCAAACTATATTTATGTTTGTAAGCATACAACATGCTTGTAAATTGAAGCACCAAAAGCAAAATGCACCTGCCAATTGTTTTCTGTGCCCATAGAAAATACTGCTCCATTTCCATTTCTCTTTCCCCTCCCCAAAAGCCATTGCTTCTAAACCATTTACAGCACTGCTAAGGAATTATAGCTGCGGCACCAGACATTACATGACAGCTGTTTGAACAGAAATACTAATTGCTTTCATATTTAATTAGCTATTGTTTAAATTAAAAATACCAACAAAACAGTCACAGCAGGCTCATTTTAACAGGAGGCTTATTGGTTCAGGCATGAGCTCAAAAAGCAGCGGGCGTTGGATTCATGCAGTATCTCTCTTTGGTCCTGAGAAACTGCCAGTGCATTCCTCACTTAACAGCTGCTGGTTCATCCCACTGGCTTGATCTTCTTCCTAATGGTTATTTTTCTCCTCTAAAGGCTGAAACTGAGAGATGGCATCCAAAGTAGGGACCTTGCCTATCCTGAGATATTAATAATGTTGATGCTTGGAGTCTTTTTTTTTTTTTTTTAAACCAGTGAGGAGAAACAGCCTCATTTATTCTTCTAAAGAGTGCTAGGATATATCTTGTCCACTGCCCAAGGCTGAAATGGCCTGTTTCCACCTGTTAGAGCAGTTCATTCTGTGATCATTTGTACATTTTTTTTCTAATTCAAAAGTTTGAAATGACATAATGACTGTGTCACAGGAAACGATGCATTTATATGAAGAAGATATTGGTCTGTGCTTGGCACTCTGCAGTGATTTAGGGATACCTGTCCAATAGGTTCTGAAATCTACATCCACTATGACCTCTTAGAGCTTATATATAATTGTCTGTGGAGCTTGCTATCCACTAACTGACCTTGGGTTTCAATTTGGAAGACAAGGTCAGGTGAAATGTTTAACAGGTTTGAACAATGAATAGATCAGGCTTTTGGAGCAAAGCTGGGAGATAAGTTATTTGACTAAGTAGTCTGAAAACAGAGACAATTATAAAAATTACTTATTCCTTCCTAAGATTCAGTACAGGTTTTAGTTATGACAGTGTATTTTCCCTATTCACTTTAAAGGGAGCCTAGGCAGGTGAGATTATGTACAAGTATCTGTTCTATGAAAATGATAGTTGCCAAAATTTGGCAAGAGGAACATCAGTTGTTGTGCCATGTCCAGGTAACAGGAGAGATCCACAGTAAGAAAAAATGCAGTGTAGGACCTGATATACTACATAACACACTATGTTATTGTCCCAGGGACAGGTCACTTTAAAAGATCTAAGATTGTACCCAGAATGTGGAGATTCTGCATAATTACATGCTTGAGACATCACCAAATGGCACCTGCTACATTTTTTTTTCAAGTGAATACTGTGTAACATACTGGCTCTGATTCCCATCTTCTTCTTAGTGACCATTAAGATATCTCAGATTTCTTTGGCAGATGCATGACAATTCACTTCACTGATTCTCAGAGTTGTTGGCAAGTGTATTGCAGGTACAACTATTTACTTAAACAAATATTTGTGTGAATTTTCATGTGAGATTCTCTTTCTGCTGATATTTATGGAAAGAAAATTGTCTCACCCAAATATACATGAAAATCAAATATTTGACTGTTGCAAACACTGCCAAGGACAATTTTGTTTAAAATGTGTGCAAATATTCATGACAAATGTTTTGTGATATTCACTCAGCTCTGAATAATTAACAATAGTTAAATTGCAACACGTGTAACAAAACCTATTAGCTCTAATAAGTCTGTACAGTGGAATTAATCAGGTTTTCATTTAAGCAAATGTATTACAAACTAAATTGTTTCATAAACTGTCAAATGTGTAGAAGCACAAAAGTTTGTTTTATGTTAGCCACCAAGTTCCAGTTTGGGATGTGATATTTGGAGTTTGGTTCCAGTTCTGAGCTGGGAATTCAATTCATATGTGAGAGAGCTAGTACATGGAAAGGGATTATAGTGGGATTTCTCACACCTAACCTCAGTTGTCCAAGAAATAAGCATGGAAATGAGTTGTCTCAAGCTTCTTGTAAAATCAGTGAAGGCTGGAAGCACTCACTCTTCCTCAGGACGGATGTGTATGACAGCTGGAATGAATTGCAGTCTAGAGGTTCCTGTCACTCCCCATTAACTATAAGAGGAGTCTTAGCAGTTCATTTAGCCTAGACACCTACAAGACAGATAGAACTAGGTGATATGAATCTCTTCCATTACAGATTCCAAACAACAAGCTTGGATTAGGTGAAATGAACTCACCTCTGGTTGGCATTTCCAAGAGACTATGAGGGATTGCAAGTCCTGCTGGAAAGAACTTGCTGTAATGTTTTTCATCATAAATCCGTGACTTAGTTATTACATACCATATTTCTTTGCCTGCAAAAATATGATGACCCCCTTGCCAAGATCATGATCTTAATATGAAGGTCATAATAAATAATGACATATTTATTGAAATCTGACTGTGAGTGAAATGTCTACATAAGTATTAGAAAGTTTTTCTATTAAAAGTGTTTCTAGCCACAATGGTTAAAAAAAACAAGTTTGAAAATATATTCCAAGTGCCTCTTCTTATTCCAAGTTTTTTTAAAAATTGAAAGAAAAAAAAAAAGCCTTGAAAAGTATCATAATTTTTCCTGTCATCATCATTTTATAAGATATCCTCTTGACTTTTGGGGACTTGACCCACGATGTTTTAGCACTTATGATAGGGATTATTAAGCTAATAATCCACTTCCTTTCCTCACTGCAGTTTGTGAGGATGCATTCATTTTCCTGAAGCAAAATTTATGTGCATTATATTATTCACTTGAAAAGTATAATAAGCAGAATGAAGTAAATGCTCTGGCATTGATGCATGACTGCATGCTGAAGGCATACACTGTAAATCTTCACACAGTCCATGAACAGAGTACATAAAGGAAGGAAAATGTGAAACAAGTTCCCTTATACTGCATTATCATTATTCTGTGAATGTTTCATTTGGGAACTCAAACATTAATACAAAATGCACTCTTCTCTTTTCAGCCCACAAACACCATGTTAGCTGAAATGTATGTTAGTTGGCAAGGGAACAAATACTAAAAAAAAACCAATAGGGAAACAAACACGTTGATAGCTGGTGAGGAAAAGTATGTCTCTGTGAGTAATGCACCAAGATACATGAAACCCTACTTTCCAGCTAGATATTTGTGAAAGGCTCTGTCAGAATCTGGTCAGATTTCGGTTCCAGAACATTGCATGTCATAGGTGTGATCCTAGTATCTGTACCCTAGCTGTGTTTGTTGTGCCTAGGAGTGCCACACAATGAGCCTTTGTCATAATTAGCAGCCTCTCCTTGGCGTATCAGAAACATATGCAGCTACACTGTGTTTGTCTTCTCAGAAAACTGCAGATAAAGCACAGGCTGCAGCTTCTCCAGAACATTATTCCTAAACAGCCATGGAAACACTTAATGCAGCTGTGGATTGAGGCGGATTCCAGTAAAGATAATACACTTACTTATTTATTTTAAACATAACATTTCTGGCTTCTGATTTTTCAGGTATCATCCCAGAAATGTTCAGGTACTATGCTGATGAGGATCCCCTGTATGCCTGAAAACATGAACTAGAGATCTAAATTAAGAAAAACATATGCATAATTTTAGTATTTTGCTAAACTTCAAAATGTCTCAAGCTTGTTTTTTTGAATTAATTTCAAATACGCCAGCAGCAAGACTTCAACTCAGTGTAGTGTTAACTAATTTGTTTTTCATTAGGTTCTTTATTAACAAAGAAATCCCCTGATTATTACACTTCTCTGACTTTTTGATAATCCCCCTTGCAACCAGTCACATAATGCCTGAATACTTCTAACAGAAATACTGTTGAGCCAAAAGAGCTGATGGGGCCTGTAATTAACTTCTAAATAATACCAGAGAAATAGGATGTTGTAAGTACCAGAAGTTGGAAATGGATTTGTGCCCTGTTCCAGACACCCTTGGCACTGAACATAGTCTTCAAGTTAAAGCTCACCTGATTTTGCTTCTTGTTCTTCACTCTGGCTAACAGCTGCTATATTTTCAGAGCAATGCAATTTACATTTTACAGTGCTTTTCCTGACTGCACCCCAGGATACTTAGCACATTCAAATGACCACAAGCTATTCAGTCCTGATGGGCAAGATGAAGCACAGTGATGTCTCCTCTAACTTACTTCCTTTCCAATTACAAAAATAAATTAGCTGAAACTAACAGCAGAAACCTGAGAAATGGATATTGCAGAGAAGAGAGTACCTTCAAGCTGGGCTGAGAGTGATAATAATCGAGACCATAATTAAGAGTAGAAATATGCTTTAGTATTGAAACAGCCATTGCTTCATTTGTAGTTGATAGGAAGAGAGTGAACTCATTACAACAGCTATGTAAGGTTTTTCATACAAGTGCCATAAAAAGACATAGCAAATATAAGCTAATTAGTCACGTAACATGCCTTGATGACAAGAAATTCCTGACATAATCCATTTTATGGAGAGAAAAGTAAATTCAGATCTTGCTCAAAACTGGCAAAATAGCTGTAGGATCAGGAATACAAGTCATGTTTTTTAATTTGCCTTGAAGCCATGGGAGTTCAAGGTTGCCCCATTCAGTCTGTTAGAGTGCAGGTGTCCTGGGTGTCAAAACATGGTTGAAGTATTTTTTTTGCATAAGCAGAACCTCATCACCAATCATATTGGTTGCTTTCCTTCCAGAGATGAGATGCAATGCTGGGACAGAAGCAAGATCATTCACTTTGTGCCACTTAAACCAATTACACCAAGTTCACTCCATGCGTGTACGTGGAGAAAGCTGGAGAGAAAATGCAAGCAGAGTGAAAGACATGGGTCAGGAGCAGTAACACCCCATTGACAACACCTAGCAGCAACTTCTGAGAACATTCTGAACCTGAAACATGCTGTTACCTCAGGAGTTCAAAACAAATGGGTTTCATGCAGAGGGATTTATTTAACTGGTAGGTATAACTACAAGCCGATTTTTTACTGTTATAAGGTCTCTGTCTTTGGCTTTCATCACTGCTTCTTTGGAGCAATTAGACCCAGGGAACAGAATTAAATATAAAATGAAAGCCTGAGGCACAGGTTCAAATGCAAACTGGAACTCAGTAATGTTTAAGATTATTTCTTTTGTCTGCTTTTAACTTTTTCTGCCTTACACTGCAGACTACATTCCTTTTAAAGCTGAAATTTCGAAATTGAAAATGTAAAGTTTTCCTGTTTCAAAACATGGATGACATTTTCAAGAGCCTTTCCTCCTCAGCTCCTTCTGCAGTTTTAAAACAAACACAAAGCTACTAAAAATAATAATAATAAAGCAGTTTGAGAAAAGAGAGACAGAGGAATGGAAAGAGGGAATACATTACTTCATGTCTGTCCGGTTCTGAACTGCTTGATTGTATTTCCTGTACTCCATCAGAATAACCAGCTGGTAATATTTATTAATTAATAACATGTTACAAATGATTCAGAAGCTTACTTGCTTTTTTCCAGTGTAACTCATAAACACAGAATCATAGAATCATGGAATGGCTTGGGTAGGAAGGATCATGAAGCTCCAACCTCCCTCCCACAGGCAGGGCCACCAACCTCCATATCTAATAGTAGACCAGGCTGCTCAAGGTCCCATTTAACCTTGCCTTGAACACCTCCAGGGGTCCACAACCTCCCCAGCCAACCTGTTCCAGCACCTCATCACTTTCTTGGTAAAGAGAAAATACATGAGAAGATACTTTGAAACTTAAAATTTTAATTATCAAAGTAGATTGTGACTAGTTACACATTTAAATTACACATTTTATTTTCAGCAATTTTTCCTGCCCATCACAAAAGATTAAACAAGATTATAATTCATTCAGATCAAGCAGTCTTCCACTGGCTACTAAATGTAGAACAGTTTGTTTCTTGCTCATTTCCCTATTTGTCTGCTTCTGAATCTATCCATCTAGTTAAAGGTAGCTCCTTCTCTGATCAAGTTTTTGGTGGAAAATTTTCATTCTTAATAATTATAAAGAACTGCTAAATGCATGTGTTTCTTTTGATTTACATCATCAAACCCTCAGTGAAAACAGCAAATATTTTTTTGACCGGTTAATTTACAGAGGTTCTTAAAATTCTTCAAACACTTTTAACACATTTCCAGGGGAAAAAAAAAGTGTACTAAATGAGCCTGAAGCTTTCAGTACCAGCTAGACTGATATTATCTATATAATAGGTTATATAATAGGTTAATAACGTGACTGCTAATCACTACTTGGGTTAATGCAAGTCACAAAAGGCAATGAATTTGCAGACCATAAAATAAACATTTGCAAACCTGATTTCTGCCTGAATCTAGTGTGTGTAAATAATCCCTTGTCCTCATAATCACTGGAGTTCACCAAAAGGTACCAAGGGAAATGAAATGGGAATGGGTACGAAACTAATCTACTGATGTGACTGTGATTTGAGAATAGGTAGCTGAAGCAGAACTGTAAAGTAGCATTGTTCCGAACAGATCTCTGGAGGTGCACCAAGAACAGCTAGGCATACCCTCCAAAAAAACTAACAGCGTAACATTTTCCTTAGCATGAAATTACCCTGTGCATTGGCTATGCTAAACAGAGGTTTCCAGAACCTGCACATCCTCCATTCATTTCAGTGCACTTGATATCTTCAAGCTTCCCTTTCCCTTGTTTCTGATTCATTTACTTCTAGCTTTTTGAATTTCCAGCTTCTCCATTTTCCACTGCTCTCCACTGCTTCATTTTTTATTTTACTCAAAGCTCAAAGAGAGCTCAGAGAACTTTCACTGGGACACCTCAAAGTGGTTGCTGGTCTCTCACTTGCTGCATATTATCTCTCAACCCTGCATGACACAATGAAGGCAGAGAACTCAAGCTCAGAAATGCTGAACATAGTATTGAATCATTGTAATATCAGTTCATTTTACAGCGACAAGGATCCTTAAGATAAGGGTTTAAAACTTCCTTAAAGCCAAACTATATAGTTACCTGTTTCAATGAAATGAAAGCTTATTTCTAAGTCTTTTATAATCCTTCTCATTTCTCATGATCTCTTCTTCCTTCATCTTTCAATCTCTTTCAACAACCTTGTATATGAGATCACAATAAAAATGCTCTGAAATCCCCACTGGTAAATGAAAAATACAGCAAAAGCAGGTACATATGCATGTGGTTTACTCTTTGTGCTAAATAAATAGAGCCTTCTGGGGAAAAAAAATAATTATGAAATTATTGATCCACTATCAATTATATGGTGTTCATACTTAGTCTCAAGCTTTGAAGGTGTGCAATAATATCACTAAGAATGAGTTCTGGCATGCGGCAGATTATTTTAATTTAGTTGCTAAGATTAATGGAAAGAAATATAAAGTAATTTTAAAGAGTAAAGATTTTTTTTTAATAAATAAAAACCTTTTGTTTATACTTTGATGATATAGGCTGCAAAATCTTTATTTAAGCATTTTGACACTCAGTCTGAAATTAGTCAGTAAGATGAAATATTATGGGAGCTTATCACAGCCAGCCATTACATCACTTCAGTTTGTTCATTAATATACAGATTCTACATTTTGTTTTATTTGAATTTAGAGGCCACTTACTACTCATGCAGAGTATTATCTTTCCACAAAGAAAATCAGAAAACAACCACTATGTTTAAATATGTATAGAATATATTTAATCTTTATATTTATTTTGAAATCACTCATCATAATAGTGCCTGAAGACAGGATTCAAACCAAGACTAAGGCTTTTCAAAGGTTTAGTTACCTAAAAAGAAAAGTTTAGTGTCATTTTAGCAGCCCGATGCTGTTTGTCTTCTTTTTCTCCAGAACACTCAAGCCTCTTGTAGATTATGATACCTGCACAAGAGATCTGGAGATAAGCTGACACTAGATATCTATATTGATAGCTGAATGACAACAAAGGTTTCTAAGCTTCCAGTTCAGTCAGTGAAGATCTAAACAACACTGAGTAAAACCTACAGACCAGCTGAACTACTGCCCACACATATGTACCAGGTGAGATTTGAGAAGCTTTCATGTGTTGTTCCTGGATGTCTGCTATAGGATGAGCTGAATCACTATCTAATGAACTTGAGGGTGTCTGAGAAATTCTTACCTTGTGCCAGGTTACACCTGGCAGGAAAATCAGTTACAGCCATGCTGGAGGGGAAGAGGCTACATGGGTCACTCCTAAAGTTCAGCATCAAAGCCAGGAAACAGTCCCAAGCAATTCTGTATTGCTAGTATAGATATAATCTTACTGAGTAGACTGTTATTATCAGTCTTTTAGCTTTATAGTGCCTCTGTTGTGCAATGTAAGTTGAGGCAAGTTCCTATTAATGAGGAGCTAATTCTTATATCAGCTCTAATGCTGAAAAACTGGGAGAAGATGAAAAAAAAATACACGTGAGACAAGAGGCCAAGAGCAGATCCAGATTTGCAGGTTGCAGTGGGTGTCCTCTTCCCCATTATGTTTTTCCCACACAAACAACATAGTTTTCATTAGGACTCAATCAACCTCATCACTTTGGTTGTTCCTAATTATGAAGCTGGAGCACGTTTTGATCAGTAACAGAAGTACCTGTATGCAACAAGTCCTCCACATGATCAGTGACGGTGCACTTCTAACTTAAACCAGAGAATCACTGAATTTGGAGTGCTGTATGCTTCTTTATTTCTATAATGCTTCTCAATGACAATTTAAGAACATTTATGGTTCTCATAGAAAAGTATGCTGTTGCAATATTCTAAAATGAGTATGAAAGAAAGATCTACTTAGTGTGTGGCATAGCTTACATAAAACAAAGTGCATTAGGGATCTGGGAGAGTTTTTGTTCTTGCTTACACCACTGCAAACTTGAACTGTGTAAATCAGTACCAATTGAATTACTTTTGATTTTTCTTACTGTAAATGCACCAGTGTAGTCCATGACTCAGGATTTTAATTAGAAAACCTAGGGAGATTGAAGCTGCACATTAATTTTATTTTTCAAGACTTGAAACTTAGAAATACTCCATGTGTTGGATGAAAATGAAAATGAAATTAAAATTATATCATTCGTTAATCTATAATCTTCAGTGTTGTAACTACTCCTGATTGGGTCCTGAATGTAAGTCCTCCTTGTACCTGGGTCAAAAAAGTTCCAGGTACCAATACTGGCTGGGCAGAGAATACACTGAGGGCAGCACTAAGTAGGAGGGCTTCTGGGGGAAGTTGGCACATCAGAAGCTGAACATAAGCCAGCAATGTGTGCCTGAAGGCCAGGAAGATAACTGAAGCAAAAGAGGAATGGCAATGGGGAGAGGAGTGTGATTGATTCCCTCTATTCCACTCTCATGAGTCTCCACCTGCAGCACTGCATTCTTCTCTGGGGTTTCCAACATAAGAAGTTCATGGACCTATTAGAGTGGGTCCAGAAAATATCTTGAGGATGATCAGAGGACTGGAGCAACTGTCCTAAGAAGACATGCAGAGAAAGCTGGGGTTGTTCAGCCAGGGGAAGAAAAAAATATTAACAAAGCATCTCTTTTCATCTTTCTCACTATTATTGCAATCTACTTTCCTGCTGTAAAAGTCTGTAGATTGGCTTTCTTCAGGAATGACATAAAAAAGTTCAAGCTTCAAAAAGGAACTGAGATATAGAATTTCAGCAATATACTTTTATGAAAGATTCCATGACAAAAAATAGAAGAATAAGCAGTCAGGGGAGAGCAATCAATATGGTAAACAAGAAAGTTCCAGTGATATGAAGACGGAAATGTATATGAATGCTGGGAAGCCTGTAGCTAGAGCTCTAGCTAGAGCTAGATCATTCAACAAAAATTTAATAAATATTTTTTAAAAAATAAAAGTCAAAATACAGTAAAGACAGATGGATGCTAGGCAAAAAGAAGTAATCTTTCAGAAGCTTAAGCACAGTCCTCTCTTTTAGAAAAACTGCAGTAAAAATTTTGTGAACTTTATGGACTCTCAGGCAGAGTGAAGATAGCTGCTGTTCATGATCCACCAATCCACTGCCCATTAGAGATGTGGGAAGAGTAGAAATAGTCACAGAACTTCTGGGCAGTAAGTTATATTCTCTTCTGGCCAAATAATACCTGTGTTCCTAGCAGATTCAATCTATTTTAAAGATTCTAATATTTTGCTGATTCCATTATTTCACATCTCGAAACTTGTAGGAGCCAGACCAAACCATAAGCAGTTTAACTTACACTTGCATTCTAAGCAAGGTGAAATGATTGGTTTTGGTTCTTTTTGGATAACTAAAAATAATGATTTTGGATTATCTAGTGTGAATTGAACAAACTTGTTTAGCCAAACTAAGGTTTGCTCTCTACCTAGAAGTTCTAAGAATTTACAGAATCCTTATATTCCCTCACTACTTTGAAGATAACTACTTAGAATGATGCAAAAAGTGAGCAGTTAAGAGAAATAAGTGATTAAGCTATGGAAAATGGCATATTTCATGTTTAGAAAAAGAGAAGACAATACAATAAAACTATTTAGCACACAATATTCTTCCTATATTTGGACTTCTGTAAAAGGAAAATGAAAATTTTAATGAAAATTCAAAGTCTTGAAAACAAATAGTGGTCTTAAAAGCATTCTGTATAAATCATTCAAATATTTATAGCTTGGAAAGTTGAGTAGAAAGGAACCTTATGAAGTTCAACTAGGATAAGTGCAGAGTCCTACAGTTGGTGAGGAATAACTGCATATATTAGTACAGGTTAGAGGCTGACCTTCTGGAAGGGAGCATTGAGAATAAGGACCTGGATATCCTGGTGATTGACAGCTTGACCATGAGCCAGCAAGTGTGTCCTTGTGATCAAGAAGGCCAATAATATCCTGGAGTGCATTAAAAAGTGTAGTTTTATTTTTATATTAGCTTTAGTAAACATCTCAAGAGACATGGCATTCTGGACTGAAAGTTGGAACTCACTAAAATAGCTAATGCTTATGTATACAAATACTCCTTTAACTTTTGTATGCTGGACCTATCTTTAGGGAGATAGTTGCAACTTATGACCTGTTATGTTCCTTCATTTTTTTCATCACCCTCTGGCACAAAAAATATTGTCTATTCATATGATCCAGTGACAAAGATTTACATCTTTCTTGACTGCCAAAACTTTTATTTAGCCATTCACTGCAGGTTATTCTTCTGCTTAAAGCCACCCTGCCAACATTTAATTTGGTTGTAAGGAATGTCAGATGAATCAACAGGAATTTTACTCTGACAAAGATTTTTGTTTTCAAAGTGTACTATATTTTGTTGAGCTCAATTGGAAACAAAACACCTAGAAATAATGAATCAGTTTTCTATGCCTATGTTCGTTGTTAGAATCAGGAAAATGTACTAAAACACAGTATTAAATGCCCTAACTAGAAAAGTTTTGATCATGAGATAGCTTCTGATAGATGGTACGTAGTGGCTGAATATATTTAAAGAGCAAAATCCAGACCAAATCAATACAAAAACAAACAAGCAACAACAACAAAACCCACGAACGACTACAAAGCACCAAAATATCTATCATTAATCAAGTGAAAATCCCCAATCTTTGTGCACTGCATGTTTATTGTTATATGAGAGATTAATCATATAGATGTGCTGAAGTATATTTTAGTTGGGAAGAAGCCTCAATGAAATGCAAAATGAGTGTGATTTTGAGTGAGTCCTAGTAGCTAAAGACAGAATGCTCTCCTCATTTTCAGAAGGATAATGAAGTAGGGCAGATAATTTTCAATGTGTGATACAGAAATAATTTTTTAAAAAAGGACATGCTACAAAAATTATTGATTTATTGTAGTGTATCTTAAGTTTTAGGACTCACCACTAAATTATGAATTTATGCAAATACATTTCTCTCTGCTAACTCATTTTCTTCTTACAGATTTAAACATCTCATGCTCTGGGGCATAAACTGTCAGACAATCCATAATCCTACCATTTCTGTATCTGTACTGGATAGATAAACAAAACCTAGAAGAGATTTGTGCTTTATTGTTGGACAGTTTATCCCAGTCAGAAGTCATGAAAATCTGAGAAAACCAAAACAGTTTACATTTGAAACGTAACATATCCTGACTTGGGATAGGTGAGATTTAGAACAGAGTTATTGCTGGCAAGTTCAACTTGCTGGAATGTGCCCAATGCTGTGAAGTCTGTTAGGAGTCCATAAACATTGTCTCTGAGAAATAATAAAATATAAAATAAATGGTAACTGCTTGTATTCATCATGGGACACATGACCTTTGTTCCATTACCTGGTAAAGATAATGGCTCTTGACTGCTTCGGCAGTATTCCCTGATAGTTGCAAAGAGGGAGCTTTATGGCCATATTGGAATTCAAGTAAGAACAGCCAAGCAAAAACTTGTACATCTGTGAGTAGTGTGTGATCTTCAGGTTAAATTAATCCCTGAAGAGAAGTACCAGTCTGTGAAGAGCACTTTAGGTTAGCACTTTGGTGGTGGCTCCTGAATTCTCTACACTGAAAAACAACAGAAGTTCTCATGGCTTTAAAACCATGTAAATGGGAGGAATATATCTCAGATGATAGGAACTCATTTGTTCTTAGCTACAGCCAGCACTGTCGAGCCAAGGGTAATATGTTATGCTTAAATAATTAAAGGCATAATGTTAACAAAAAAATCATACTTCATTCTAAAAATATTTTGATCACTATTATCAGAAGTAATACATTTTATTGCCAGATATTAGAAGAAATTAGAGAATCTACCTTTCTTGCTCACATAGATGCGGAGTTTTGGTACAGAGGCTGATCCACTTCAACTGAGTTTTTACAGAACTCTTTCCTTAAACTAAGCGAAGTTTTGTTTAAATTTTGTAAGAAATCTCTTCAAAAAAAAGTAGGGGGTTTTAGAAACTGAAATGCCTATTTGCATATTATGTGAATTTCCATTTTAAAAGGAAAAATGTGCAAAATTTTCAGCTTGCTTTTTATGGAATAGAGACAGTTCTGTGGACACCTTTTGTGTAGTCATTCATTCTGTCACAATCATCCTCCAGTGACTATGTCTTTCACATAGCAAAGGAGAGAAAGAAATATGGTTTAAAGACAGGAAAATATGAATGCAAAAATAAAACACTTGCAGGATGTCTCAAGGTAAATGCACTGGCAGAAACTGCATTTAACTTCCTTTAAATTGACTAGATTTCAAGTTGAAAGTTTCCCATTAGTGCTTGAAATTAATGTGTCATTCAGTTTTCAAATGACAAAATACCGTATAGATAAGAAAAAAGATGCGAGACAGCAGTTAAAAGAGGAAAAAAGAGAAAAAAAAATGAATAAAAGCCACCACTTCATAACAACTTTTGAGACAGTGAATCAGACTGCCAGCTGTCAGGCTGTATAACTCTTGGTTCCTGAGATTCAAGAAGAGGGGTTGTGCTTCAGTTTGACATTTACGTCAAGAGCAACCAAGTCAAGTCCAAAGCAACCCACGCTATTGTGCATTCACATTGGAAATGTATCTCTTGGTAGGTAGTTCCTGGAGTTCATTGCACTGGAATTAACATGCTGGGAAATGAGTTCTTCAGTAAGTGAAAAACTTGTGTGAAAACAGATGCTATAACTCATACAGTGATCTGGTATGTACTACCCAAGGCATAACCCCTATGCCTTGAGTTTGCAGAAATGAAGTATGCATGGCTATCTTCTCTTCCTTTCATGTTGTTTGAGAGTTTAGTTTAGAAAAATGACCTAGAAGTATGATCTAAGACTGTAAAGTTTAATTAACTTTCCATACTCACTGAACACTGAACCCTACCTCTATTCTTGGCTTCTTTTTTTTTTTTTCCAATACTCAGTTGATTCTAGCAAGAACTATAACAAAACCTTGTAAGAGAGCGTTCAAGAACTAAAGAAGAGAAGAGAAAGCACAGGAAAAAGAAAAAAGAAAAAAAAGCAAACAAACTCAAACCCATAAAAAACCCACCTCAAGTGAATATTATATTAGAATTGGAGAACTGGCTTAACTGTGAAATTGTCAGTACAGTTTTTTATACTTCATAGTATCTTTATTCCAGTATAGAATATATGGGATGAATGGGTAGACAATGAAGTGGACTGAAAACTGAATGATTAGACTCTGGGGGCAATGATCAGTGGCACAAAGTCTGGTTGGAGGCCAGTATTTAGGTGATTTAACCCAAGAGTCCAGAGCAGATCCAGTCCTGTTTAACATCATGGATGATCTGGATAATGGGGCAGAGTGTATCCTCAACAAGTTTACAAGCTGTCACAAGCAAGTTTACAGATAGCACTAGACTGGAAGAAGAGATTAATATGTCAAAGGTTTATGCTGCCATCCAGAGAGGCTTGGACAAGTGTGCAAGAACCTCTCAAAATTCAGCAGGGAGAACTGCAAAGAGCTGCACATGGGGAGAAGTAACACAAGGCACCAACACATGTCGGAGGTACTCAGAGGAAAAGCAGCTCTACAGACAAGGACCAGGTTGGAACATGAGCCATCAATGTGCCCTTGCTACAAAGAAGGTGAATGAGATCCTGGACTGCATTTGGTAAAATACTGCCAGCAGGTCAAGGGAGGTGATCCTTCCCTTCTACTCAGCACTGATTATGCAACTCTTGGAGTTCAGTGTTGAGTTCAATTCAAGAACATACTGCCAAGAACCCAACTGTAGGGTCACAAAAATGATGAAGGGCCTGGAGCACTTCTCCTATGAAGAGAGGCTGAGAGAGTTGGGACCTTTCAGTATGAAGAAGACTCAGGGGAATCTTATCAAATATGGAGGATGCAAAGAAGATGGAGTCAGGTTTCTTTTCAGGACAGGAGGCAACAATTAAAAAGTGAAACAAGGAGGTTCCCTCTGATCATCAGGAAGCACTTCTGTACTACTCAGGGTACTGGCACAGGCTGCCTAGAGATGTTGAAGATTTTCAAAAGCCACATGGATATGGTCCTGGCAAGTGATTTTATGTGACCCTGCTCAATCTGGGAGATAGGGTCAAGTAGCCTGCAGAGGTCATAGAGGTCATAGGTCCCTCCTAACTTCAACAATTCTACAATTCTTTTAAATATTTGGAAATACATTGTGCACTATTACTTGGTGTATACTTTCTTTAGCAAAAATAAGAAGCTAATACGAGGACTGTAATTCAGAAGTCTAATTCTTTTTTCACATTTTCTGATGCAAAAGGGGAGCATCTTCCCTTAAATCAATGAATTTTCACCATTTAACTACAGGGAGATAAACAGGAAATAATTCAAAAAAGGCATAACATGCAGAAGGACTAAATCATAGAATCATTACATTTGGAAAGATCAATGCAATCTTCTAGTCCAATCATCAGTCCATCATCACCATGCCCCACTGAACCACGTCAATGTGTGTAACACCTATTTTTTTCCTGAAAAGCTCCAGGGACAGTGACTCCACCACTTCTCTGGGTAGCCTATTCCAATGCATGATCACTTTTCTGAGAAGCAGTTTTTCCTAATATCCAACCTGAGATCTTGTCCTCTTTAACAGTACAGATGTTTGGAGTATAGTTCTGTACTCAGAATGTAACACACTGGGATTTGCTGCTACCAGTGGTAGCAGCAGCACACATAGAAAGAAAGTTACAGCTTCGCATTGTCTTCCTATTTAATATTGTTCCTTTGTAAATCTTTTAATCCAACTAGAATGATTTCTGTGGATAATCCCTTTGCTAATATGTTTGCATTTTGAAAAATTATCTAAACAGTGTTGGCATCTGAAAAAGGTCATATTGATGAGGTTTCATTCGATAAAGAACTGTCAAATGTTAGCTAATAAAGAGTGCTCCCCATTTTTCACCCAAAGATGTCATTTTCTTAATGGGAAAATTAAATAGCAATAAATATATCAGCACATGATGTTACTTAAATTATTTACAGCTAATTCTCATCCCTTAAATCAGAAGACATTCCTCAATGAAAACTTTGCACTATCGTCTCTAAAAAGTAAGGCAAGCTGAGGTCAGGAAGCAAAATGATACATCCCATATTTTTCAGAGCAGCAGACAAGGCATACATGAGCCCAATGAGTAAAACTTTAGTCCCATAGCTTTCATTTATGGACAGAATTCATATCTCTATCTTCCAATCACAGCTAGTGTCCTATTCAAAACAATAAAAAACTATTTAAAGTGAAGCAGTGGGAAGCTACAAGCTTCTATTGATGGGTACTGATATTTCTTGTAGCTTTATCTAACTAATCCCAATCATGCGTGGTAGTGTTGATATGTTAACTCAGGTGCTTCCAAGGTTTCACCTTCCAGTGTTTTGATCTCCAATGTTTTGGTCTGGCTTTTTCTCATATAACTCTCCCTGTACCATTTGTGGAGTCCATTTATTTCTTATGGATTTATCTGTAGATTTTGTCAGCTTCTTTTACTGTTATGTGACATTCAGTGATTCTTCATGCCATGTCCCGTTTCTTTCCATGTCCTATTCATTTACCTCACTTCCTGCCCAGGGCAGGACCTATACAGCAGCCAAGCCATTTGCATAACATAGGAAGCAGATGACCAAAAAACTATGTTGTTGAGCTGTCCACATAGCTTTACCCAACCTCTATCAACACTTCCATCCCTGGTTTCTTCATTGTGATGGGATCTAAATGGATACCAGTGCAGATGATAGTGTGCTAGACTTGAACATTGATTCTCTGGGTCATTATTAATAAGAAGGTGTTACACGTAAATTTCAAGTGATACAAAAGGATCTGAATAATTATTCAATTTTAACGCTCTTCTCAGCTATAGAAGTTTCTGTGCAGGAGCTGAAGAGACAGTCAGTGGAGTGTGGTCTCATTTGATATCAGTTAATTTATTTGCACTTAATTAATTTATAATACTTATTCTGAAAACTTAGACTACAGCTATTATGCTTGAATAACTTTAATAACAGATTCTGAACAAACTTAAACCGTGGTTTACACGTCTCCGATGTCCAGGGTGGCTTTTTATTACTTCACAGAACCCCATGTATGGCAATTGGACTTCCAACTACTATGACGCAAATTAATGAAATCTCATTTGTATTATTTCTAATTGGCAACAACTGTTGCCTTGTGCTATTAGTTTTACAGCTGATTTGACAGTGAATGGAAAAAAAAAAAAAAAAAAAAAAATTCCTGCTGTCTTCTCTTTCTGACCATTCAGTTTTTGGCTTTATCTCAAACATCTAATTTAAAAAATTATCTTCAACAATTTGTTGCAATTCTGGTATCATTCAGGACAGAGGTTTAGCCTTTGTAATGACCTTCATATCTATCAATGGTCTAAAGGATAGAGAGAGAAGTAAAGTGCCTTCTAAAGTACTATCTTTGCTAAAAGCAATATTTGTTTCGGATGAGATGTGTCATATATTTTTTTGTGCAGCACTGCCTGTCTGATATGTCTTGTCACATTTCTTCTTCTATCATGTGTCACATTATGTAAGGTCACACTGCTTTTGCTAACAATATGAACAAAGAACTAGAACAGCAGTGAACTACTTGCAAAAGACTGGCTTTGCACTTCACCCTTTCTCCTGTAAGAAGAAGCAAATCAAGAGATACAGCAACCAAGCTACAGAAAAGAAAGTGAATTACCAACTACTTTAAAGACAATAGTCAATAGACTTTTTGAAAGCTGTTTTAGAGCCCAATATAGCACTTCCTTGCATAGCCTAACTTTGCATTACAGGAAAATACAGTATATACAAAATAAAGAAAAATACATCACCTTCTCTGAGGGAGTTTACAGTTTGCAACTCTCATTCCTGTCTGTATTAAAGGTATCAAGCACTGCACCCCAGATTTTACCTGTTGTTTAAACTGCTGTTACTCAGGACTAAATCCGTTGAGATCAATAGTCACATTGATACAGAAGAGAATGAAACATGTAACTTTCCTTCCTATTTCTAGCATATCTACTTTTCCAGAAATACACATAATAACAGTGATAAAACTATTAAGTAATACACAAAGAAGAAAGAAAAATCCACACATGAAGATCTAAATAGAGAAGAATTTCTGTGGGTCAATGTCATTCAGCTGTAGGAAGGGTTTGTTGCTGTATTCATGACCCACTTAGCCAGCATGCAACATTAACAAAACCTTTCATTATTTGAGTTACAGTAATTTCCATCAGGACACTTTGTATCTTTCCTGTGTAATTATATGAGAATCAATTTTTGCCATAGTATCCCTAGTAGGAAATATTGTGGGCAATATTGGTGGTAGGAAGTGGACAGTTGGACTAGACTACCTTAGGGGTCTCTTCCAACCTTAATTATTCTGTGATTCTATAGTAATTTTTCAAAATCTCCTTTGTGATCAGTGACCAAAAGGGCAAGAATTTGTAGTTGCCAAGGTTTTACTGGTTTTGCATACAGAGAAAAATGACCTCCTGCTTGAAATTACAGCATTGATTCTAGACATTGTACTAATACCTTCTATGTCTGTATTTAATACAGATGAGCTGCAGCTCGAGTTTTTCTGACCTGACAGACAGATAATGACAAGAGCATATGTAAAGTTTGCCCTCAGTACATAATATCACCTTTGGTAAAGCAGCACAGCTGAAGCCGTGAATGGTTGCTGGGACAGGAGAAACAAGCCAATAAACTCCAGCATAAGATGAACAGATAAGGTTTGGTATCACAGATTTCAAACTGGGCAATTGAGGATGAAGAAAGCTAAAGTTAAATATCTTTCAGTTTGTATAGATTACTGGGAAACTGTGAATCATGACAAGATATTTCCTTGTTATTCTAAAGAGATAGGGAATGTAAAAAACATAACTGAAAGTAAATCTGGTGAACTGCCTATCTCTGGAGAAGACTGACAGGCTTTGTGGGGTAGGAATGTATTATTAAGAGAAAGGCATTGTGTGTGATTCTATCAGAGCTTTTTAACAGAAATGTGCTGATAGATGTCTACTTTTGAATTCAATTACAATTTATGCTGCTGTACAGGCGGAGGGAAAGAGCAGACCAAATTTTCTCCTAGATGCCTGCTGTGTACCAGGTGTTCACCCTCATTTTTTGTGTGTGTGTGTGTGGTTATTCTCTATATTGGAATGTGTCTCTCCCTTCTCTTCTGTCTGTCAGGAAGATACTGGGAAAAAGAAGAAAACAAACAAACAAACGAAAAAAGATAGGGAAAATAAAAGCTAAAATCTGTTCATGTACAGAAAACTGAGAGAAAGAATGGGATGTAACACTTTATGTTAAGGGGAAGGGAGAGAATGAGAGCAGTGCTGTGTGCTAGGATTTTCATCTACAGAATGTTCACCTGCAAAAATGGAGAAACCTCATTCCTTCCCCAGCATGTTTATAGACTTAAGTCAATGACTACTTACTGTATTCTGAAAATACAGAACATTTCTGGAAAACAGAGGTCAGAACTCAGGTTTTACCTCTCGTGTGAGTGACATAAAACTGAGTCTACAAATTTAGTTTTCTGTATGCTCTTTTTCTGCCCATACTCCCTGCTTGTATGTTGATTTCTTTTGTTGTACTATTTAGAATACAAGCCTTTCTAAAGGCAGTCTGTCTTCCAGGAGAACATAACTGTCAGAATATACTCAAGAGGCTGTGTGAAATGCAATAAAACAATAAATAACAGCAACAATGGCGAGCAGAATTACCATAATATAGACCTGAGAGATACTGAGTACATTGCCCTAAATACAAGAAGTCTCTTTCTTCAACTGCATACCTTTAGATCTGTTTGTGCTTAATATCAGACTGAAATTTAAGGAATTTGAAAGGCATAAGTCTGTATTTGTGAATGCTTGACATATATTTCATATTTTCTCAATTAGATAATCCAGATGCTTCATTTAAAAAAAATCAGTCTTTGACAGTGAAAAAAAAAAATCTTTTGCACTGAGAACACAGTAGAGTAGTAGCATGCTGACTATAACTCCCTTTGCACTAAAAAAAAAAGAAAAAAAAAATCTAAATTTAGTCCTGAAAATAATATTTTATCATCATATACAAACTGATTTTTAATTAAATACTGCTTTAATGACATTATTTTTGGAAATGTTAAAAAGTAGCTCAATACTTGCCACGGGTTATTTTCTTAATAAAACAGTTGTAGAAAGCTTTAATCTTTTTTTTTTTTTTTTTTTTTTTTTTTTTTAATCATTTTTATTTATTTTTTAATGCCTCACATCCACACATTATAAGCACTTCTCATTTTAAATATTCAAGCAATGTACATGGAATGTCTAAAGCAAGTAGCTGCCAAAGTTCACAGGTTCAGTATGTATTTTAGCAAATATTTGTGTAAATTAGACTACATTCAAGATCCTGTTTTTTTTGTGTATTTTTTTTTGTTTGTTTGTTTCGTGTTTTTTTTTTTTTTTTTTTCTCACCAAAGAGGTTCTTGAATATACATCCTATGTTGCTATATAAGTAACACTTCCTATTTATTTCCATGGAAATTACAACAGATGCAAAATGCACAATAACACTATTTGGTAAAGCAAACTCTCAGCTACTATTTTTTTCAATGTAGACACCACTATTATCCAATTCACACAGATGAGCTGATGGCAGCACAGTTAATTTTGTTGTGTGGCAGCTGTGCATGGCCATCCACAATGCATCTTGTCTTTCATATCACTGTTTCCACTGCTGAAATGCACTGTTTCCACTGCACCCACTGTGTCACTGACATCCACTGTTTGGTCTCCATGAAGTTTCAACAAACATCTGGCCACCCAGAAAACTGTTGTCCATCCACTATAATTGCAAATAAGGATTCAAACTGTGTTGAGTCATGCTGGGCAGTAGGAGACAAGTTGTAACTTTGTTTCAGTTCAGATGGAAAGGAAAGGAGGCTCTCCCTCTCCCTCTCCCTGTCTCTCTCCCTGTCTCTCTCCCTGTCTCTCTCCCTGTCTCTCTCCCTGTCTCTCTCCCTCTCCCTCTCCCTCTCCCTCTCCCTCTCCCTCTCCCTCTCCGTCTCCCTCTCCCTCTCTCTCTCCCTCTCCCTCTCCCTCTCCCTCTTCCTTCTTTCCCCTTTCCTCTTTCCTCTTTCCTTATTTTTAATTCAGGGGAAATTATTTTACATTACATTATATGTTATTATATATTAAAAACAATATTATAAGCAACTGATACTTAGTTCTATGTGTTTCTGTACACATGTATAACATACAACAACTCTGCAACTTCTTACAGTCACTAATACGATTTTACCTTACAGACCTTGTTATGTCCTTCATGTTCAAGAGCAGAAAGTTATTCTCTTTTAATTTGTTACAGAATGTGACATAAATGAAATGCAGCATACTGTACTTTAAATTATTAGGAAACAAAGGAAATCGCTGTTTAACAACACTAGTAGAAATAAAATCTTCAACATTGAATAAAGTGGAATGCAATTGAAAACATCAGTGGTGATGTCATATCCAACTTGCACATTAATCTAAATAGCTGCAAATAATTGTAACATTTACGAGCATGCAAACCTAAAAGGCTTGCTGCTTTTCCACCTCTACATCAGTTTCCTCAATTCCTTAAGTAAACACTGTCCATTTTTTTCCTCTTCTATCCTGTGATGATCAATACTCTCTAAGTGAGCCATCTTTTGAAGTACTGTAGGACACTTTTAGCTCCCTCTTTGATCTTTCAATGTCTCCTTTTAAATGTAATGGATTTTTCTCTATTGAGGCTTTATTCCAACAGTTCCATTTTTACTATCGTTTAGCTTGCTTTCCAGAAGATGAAAGAAAATTAAAATTATAACTTTTCTTAGCAACAAAAATTAATAACATATCCCCAATTTGGGGAGCATCAGACACCTTGGAACACCACTTAGAAAACCCTCAAAATTATGCTTTTTTGAAACATTTCCTCTCATAGTTTTTGAGGACAACATAAATCCAGGCTAATGAACAGATACAAAGAATATACTTGT
Organism: Tympanuchus pallidicinctus; assembly: GCF_026119805.1. Taxonomy (NCBI): domain Eukaryota; kingdom Metazoa; phylum Chordata; class Aves; order Galliformes; family Phasianidae; genus Tympanuchus; species Tympanuchus pallidicinctus. Next base: position 8,259,102 of record NW_026294618.1, on the reverse strand, counting down.
AATTTTTAAAGCTCAGGAGCACTGTCCTGAGTATAAGAGACTTCACAGTTGTACAAGCCTTAGAAAATACCAAATGGAGAATTACTATGAGGGCTGATTTGAAAGTAATGCCTCCTGTATTGTTATGTTGTCCCACAGCAACAGGGGTGGAACACAGATGTGGATGTGTGCACAGAGGTGCAATAGGTGCTGCATATCATCAGTGGTGATAACAACATGAAAGACAAGCCACACTACAAACGGTCATGCACAGCTGTCATGCCACAAAATGAAAAGTGTCTTAATCAGCTTATTTGTGTGAATTAGCTAATGGTGGTGACTATACTGAAAAGCAGTGTTCTGTAGCTGAGAATTTGATAAATAATGTTATTGTGCTCTTGTCTATTGTAGTTGCCATGAAAAAAAATAGATGTTACTTTCAGAGTGACTTAGATATTTCAAGAATTAACATCTTTCTTGGTTTTTGTTTTGTACATCTCTATACTGCTATTCCTCCATCTCCTCCTCTTTATTCCTCCCCTTTCTCTCTGCCAAGTCTTTTAGTAACTGTCAAGTATAGACAAGACTAAAAAATGGAGAAAATTGAAGCAAAGAGGAAACCTGATTGCTACACATGAAACAGGATTTTCTTGTTGAAGACTCATCTTCTGGATCCCTTGCTAAAACACACAGATGTTTCTCCTTATTTATTCATTTATTTGTTTGTTTTTATCATAAGAAAATTGGGAATTCCTTCAAACTACAGCCTCACCAAACTGTTCAACTGTGGTATTAAAGTAGATAGCATTGTACCTGAATTCACATACAGGTGAAGATATGTCTGCAGTGTTGATGATTGATATGATGATAAGGCAGTATGAGCATTCTATGAACTCAGTTGAGTTGGAGGCAGGGCACTTGCTCCATCCATGAGATACCATCTGCCTCAAACCTTACCCGCTACACTGGAAAAGAATTTGCATCATGTGTCCCCTGCCCCTCAGCTGTGGGCTGAGCCACTCAAGCTCTTGAGGAAATGCTCATGTTTATAAATCTGTGTTTTCACTGGGGTACTGTCATCCTAGGTACTGTGCAAATACAAAAGACAGCAGGAGGCAATTTATTTTTTGTTGTTTGTTTTCCTTTTTTGTTCCTCTTCCCCTCGGATCTAGAATAATACAAAAGTTATTCTAGATGAAAATACCTACCTACAAGAAAATCTCTAACAGTGGAAACCCTATAAAAAAGTAGAAATGCTGCTGGAAATTTGGGAAGAAGAAAGTCTTTTCTGTCCTCAACAAAATTTAGGAAGGCTCTCTTTCCAAACAAATAACCTGGAGAAAACTGAATATTTGGTTTGATTTCAGTATACATCTGAATATGTTTACTATTAGTAGGAAGAGTTTCAAGACTAGAAAAGAAAACTGCCTTTTGAGACAGCATGAATATTAATCCACAGTAAATGTGGGAGTCAACTCCCTCCTGCTGAAATAGAAGGTAATTTTCTGAACAATATCCCTACTCCTCTACCTAATTCACAATCTGATTATATATATATATATTTAAAAAAAAAAAAAAATAAATTGGTGTGGATGAGACAAACTCTTGCACTGGATTAGTGAAAACATTACAGAGAGCAAAACAGGAGAGGAGGAAGAAAAAGAAATAATCTCAGAGCTAAAGAGTCCATTTAGCATCCTGTTATTTTGTGTGGAGATTGGAACCAAAAAAATATGGGAGGGGTAGAAAAAAGGAATCTGAAAGTATGGATGAAAGAGCAATATAGCTAAACCAGTGCTAGTGAGATTCAGGAACATGTAAATTCTACATCATTCCTCATGCCTGACCCTTGATTTGTGAAGAAAACTCTCCTGGAGGAATACCAGCTCTCAGATCTGCTGGAAGATCTTCAGAAATACCATCAGATAAAGCCTGCTGAGATCATTTACTGCTGTGGGACATGCCCTATAAATCCGAGTTTTGCCAAACAGTGTAAACCTAGCAGTTTAAATCTGCATCTGACTCACAGAGCAGTTCATTATGGTTTTTATAAAGCTACACAAGAGCTCTCAAAACTGAATTGCCCAAAGGCCATCAGCACGTGGGTTTGCTCTGTGTGTGCTCACGTGTGCATCATCCTCCTCAAACCTTAGTAGAGGCTCATTGGTACCTATCATATAGGCAAAGTAATACAGAATTAGCTGTTGAAAATGATCTAAAACTGACATGTATCTGGTGTCTTGGACTGAATTTAAGGCTAAAATCACAATATATATGTTGCTAATTTTCAGCTAAGGTCCTTCTTTGGATGCAGATCTCTGTAGAGAAGTGACACTGTATATAACCATTTCACTACTATAAAACATAGTTCACTGGTTATAAATAGTAAAGAGAAATAGCTGGTATGCAGGAAGACAGACCAGAGGAATGGATTCAATTCAAAATGAAGACATCAAATACAGATGTCTAAAGGGATGTGCACAGAGGTGAGCTATGCATCTAAGCTGCCACATAATCGATAGAGACATGGTCAATACAGTCATTGTTTTTTAGAGAGAGATTCTGCTGACAGGCTACTAGGGGTGAAAATCTGTTTCCTGAACACAGGTAAAAAAGCCATTTGAGAAGTACTGGTACAGGCAAAGCATCTATCTACTATTGGTGGGTTCAACATATATGACCTATATTAGATCCTTGACTTTAGGAGCAGTGATCTGTGTCCAAGCAGGTTGCCAAACACAACTCTGTTGTGACTTAATACATTTCTTCAAACATTTGAATCATGTCTAGTTTACAGTAAGCTGAATCACTATAAAATTTCTTCAGATTATGAGTTAAGGCCGGGATTCAATAGCCTAAACAGAGTGAAGGTTTACTTTAAGCACTATAGGGTATCTTATCTTGCTTCTGGTTTCTTCTGTAAATGATTCTCCATCTCCCAGACATACTTGACGTGTCTGTCAGCCCAGTGATTGTTGTTTTGAACACCTAAAGGCAACTCAAATGGCACTAAATGCCTACTCTTGGGCAACTGCAACATCTAGCTACTGGATTGCTGACTGGATCATTCACCAGGCTCTATTGCCTGGATTTTCATCCATATAATATGTGCTAAATACATAAGTTTGTACTTATTTTTTCAGTTGACACAATTTGAAACTGTGCCTGCAGAGAGAAATATGGAAAAAAAAGGCTGTTGATGCAGTCTATCTAGACTTCAGCAAAGCCTTTGACTTTGTCTTCCACAGTAGTCTCCTAGAGAAGCTGACAGCACGTACACTCTTTGCTTGTTAAAGAACTGTCTGAAGGGCTGGGCCCAGAGGGTGGTGGTGAATGGAATTAAATCCAGCTGGTGAACAGTCATGACTAGTGTTCATCAGGGTTGATACTGGGGTCTGTCCTGTTCAATATCTTTGTTGATGACCTGGAAGAGAGTATTAAGTGTAAGTTCAGTGAATTTGAATATGACACCAAGATAGGAGGAATTATCAATCTGTCTGGGGGTAGCAAGGCCCTACTTAGGGATCTGGACAGGTGGATTGCTGGGCTGAGGCCAATGGGATGAAGCTCAACGAGACCAAGTGTTGGGTCCTGCACTTTGGCCACAACAACCCTATACAGTGCTACAGGCTTGGGGCAAAGAAGACTGTAGAAAAAATGGGCCTGGGCATGTTGGTTGATGCTCGGCTGAACATGAGCCAACAGTGTGCCCAGATGGCGAAGAAGGCCAATGGCATCCAGGTTTGTACAAGGAATAATGTTGACAGCAAGAGCAGGGAAATGTTCTGTATACTGGTGAAACTGCACCTTGAGAACTGTGTTCAGTTTTGGGCCCCTCATTATAAGAAAGATGTTGAAACGCTGGAGCATGTCCAGAGAAGAGCAATGAAGTTGGCAAAGAGTCTGGAGCACAAGTCTTATGACGGGTGGCAGAGACTACTGATATGATTTAGACTGGAGAAGAGGAAGCTCAGAGATGACCTTAACTCTCTGCAACCATTTGAAAGGATGTTGTGGCTAGGTGGATTTCAGTCTCCCACATAAGCAGTGGTAGGACAAGAGGTAACGTCCTCAGGTTGTGTCAGGGGAAATTCAGTTTGGACATTAGGAAAAATTTCTTCCTCGACCAAACTAATCTCCTGTGATTGAGACTGGTCAGGCACTGGAATGGGCAGTTCAGGAAGTTGGTTGAGTCACCATCACTGGAAGTGTTCAAGAAACATTATTGAGGAAATATTGGTGGCAAGTGGAAAGTTGAACTGGATGATCTTGAAGGTCTTTTCCAACACTGGTGATTCATATGATTCTATGATTCTACCAGCTTCATTTGTCAGTACTAAAATTCTTCAGTTGTGGAATTCTAGATGAAAGAAGCTACATTGACTTAGGGAATCACTATTATTGACAGTCTTCAATACCCTGATTAGCTGATAAATTGTAAAGCTTCCCAGCAATATCGTTGTAGAACCAGCCTCTGTTTTTACCGTGAATAAGTCATTCTGGTAACAGGCATCATCAAATATTTTTCATTTTCTCTTAGGAAAGATCTCTTCACACTGTTCTAGGGTTTGAAGATGCACATATTTCATATCTGATCAACACATACAAAGAAAATCATTAGTATTACAAAACGGGATGATGATAGTAAAAAATCTGTGGTTTCATCATACGTCTTTCTCAACATTTGCAATACCTCTCTCATTTCATAAGGTGTTATCACAGGCATTCATGATCAGACTAGCCATGGGTACTTACTTGCTTTTTGAGAAGGTAGTGGAACTGTAAGAACCCATTTTGTGTGCTCTGCCATTTGATTCAGCAAGTTTAAATGGACTATGTCTGCCTCTTCTGCTCCACTGACTCCTTCCTGTTCCTTTGATACAATGGCTATGGCAAGATGATCCTTCCCTATATCCATCTCAATGATTTAACCACTCCTCCTGGTTTACCTTTCCCATCATTCTGTCACAAAGGGGCATTCAGTCGTTTGACATACTCTATTGCAGATGCGTGAAGTTCATTTTGGATCTTTCTCTCTGACTCTTTAGGCTCCAAAGGAACAAATCCTGCCACTGAAGGAAGATATTTATCTTGCAATCTGTAGGGCTGTTTCTGCTGCAAAAAGCACTTCTGTCCATGCTCTGCTTCACTAGTAAAGATGATGTGACAAGCAAGCAGAGTTGTGGGAAAGAAATCTTCAGTATGTGCTCAAAATTATCTCACTTCCACAGAGAACGTTTCTGAACTAGCTCTTATTGTTTTGAAAAGAGATATTGAAGTTACATAAGGTATATCTACAAAACTATTATCTCACTGTTTAATAGATGCTCAAAGCATGCAGAATTAAGAACTACTTGTAAAGGGATAAAAACAAAAATAGAAAATGCCATTATGCCACTGTTTAAATACCTCAGATGTCTTTCATATAGTTCAGTGCTTCCTTGCCTCCAAAAGAATACAGTAACACTGGGAAAGGCAGAGACAGACAACAAGAAAGATCAAAGATAATGAAAAACTAAGCAGAATAACATTCTTCATCTTGGAGAAGTCACTGAAGGAAGCATACCACAGATGTCTATAAAACAGTAGTAAAATAGGGTGGGTGAACTGAATAGAAACAATCTTATCTACACAAAGACCATAACATAAGACTTTCAAGTAAAAGATTAATAGGAAGTCACTGAGGTACTTTCTCATACGTGTTGCTGCAACAAGACATTGAAGATGCCTAAAGCTTAACTGGTTTCTAAAGCAATAAGACAAACTAATGAAGTACAATTGGCAGGCTTCAATTAAGCACAAAGGCATCATCTTTCATTGAAGAAGTCCCAGAGACACAAGTTACTGCTGCAAAAGACTGTTCAAGAGAAGTATCACCATATGTTAACCTGTTCTTTTCTGCCTCCCTGTATATCTGCTTTGATCAGTGTTAGAGACAGAGCTAGATGGGTTTTTGACCTGACCTGATAAGAGTGTTCTTATGCTCACTTAACATTACTCTCTGGAGAAGGAATTTAAGCCAGACATTGTAGATGCTATTACAATGCTTAAAATATGCATTCAAGACCCTGGCAGCATGATGCAGAACACCTAAATTAGGCAGTGAGTCATCCTATGCTGTCAGTGAGGCAAGACTGTGACCACATCAAAGCTCTTGAAAACATATTTTTCTTGATTTTTAATTGAAAACCATTTTCATATGTTAATGCTTGTTTTATCAAAGGGATATACACACTTTCTAAAGAGGAATACAAGATGAAAAATATATTCCTCCCTGCTGCTCCCCAAAAATGACCTCTTACTGAGCAAGGACTAGAAGCTGCTATCTCAGATATTACTGAATCAAGCAGCAGTATGATACAGTATTCTTTGCTGCCACTTATTAATTTCATTGAGTCACACAAAGTCATATAATTTCATCCCTGATAATATGATACAAAGCTGTTACTGCATGAATCAGTTTCCAGTAATGAAGGATAAATACATACCAGAATTCTCTATATAACAATATTATGGCTGTAATACATTTATAAAGATAGCCAAGATAGACTTGGAACTACTTCCCATGTTAAATTAAAATGCTCTTCTTTTGCTTTTGCTCATCATTAAATGTGTTGAATACCATGTTCTTTCCTGAGGGATTGTGGGAAGCTTGTAATATTTATAAAGAGAAGAGCCACTCATCTCAGAGCCATTTCTGTTGTATGTATTATTTATTTCCTGATCTATCCCCTCCCATGTTCACTATCTTTAAGAACTATGATTAATAAAACATCCCATGCTGAACAGTATGGGTTATGTTCCCAAATATATATATATATATTCAGGCAATTTCTATGCAAATGTCACAGGAGAGATTTTTCATCATCATCAGAAATCTATGGATTCTATACTTGATTCATTCATTTTACATTTATTTTTTAAATTAAATATTCTGTTTCTCTACATTACCAATTTTCAGCTGGGCAGCCCAAAGGAATTTTGCAACCAGTGCAGACAGACTTTGTTCTTTAATACATATGAAAAATAATCATAGAAGAGAATTTAAAAGACTGACTCAAAAAAAAAAAAAAAAAAAAATCTCCACTTTGTTATTTTGTTTTCTTAAACAATATTTAATTTATTATTAATATATGGGGGAAAAAAAGATGAAAGAATGTCATAAATTTCTTTCAGTACACTGTAGATGTGTAAGACTGGAGCATACATTGGCTTCATCTAACTTTAATCAATATCAGACTCATTTGGGAATGTTGTTGCTTACAGAAATCCTTACTGTGGCAATCCCCTTATTCATATCTGCTCACTGATGGAAGTATGACTGGATGTTTCTAATCTCAGCTTCTGAAAAATGAGACTGATTAGTCTGAGTTTAAGATAACTAAAATATCCTGCTCTGTTCTGCACTAGTGCAGCCTCACCTCCAGTGCTGCATGCAGTTTTGGGAGCCATAATATAAGAAAGACATAAAACTGTTATGGAGCATCTTAAGGAGGGTTATAAAGATGGTGAGGCTCACAAGACCTGGTGTATGTGTTCTTAACTCACTTTTCTATGTACGCTTATTGTCAGACAGCTTAATTAAGTGGATTTTCAAAATTGATTTTTAATTGAAATCTTCACTCTCCAGTTAATTGTCAGTTCAAAGAGAATACCAAACATCATAAATGGGAAAAGACTGATAAAACAACTACATTGGGTCTCCGATCTGAAGTGTGAGTCTCTTTTTAAATAAGGTGTTATTACAGACAAAGCTTTCTACTCCAACGCCTCTCACTTAGTAGCATTTTCTTCAACTGATTAAGAAGAAAGGGCCAAGAACTGCAGCTCATTAAAGACAAATTTCAGCAAATTGACATCCTGGAAACAGTCCTTCTTAGAAATCTCAAGCCATGTACCAGCAGTGAGTTCACTGCTAACTCATGAGAAGCTTGTTCCTTGTTTTCATTCAAGACCTCAGTTTCTGAGACCTTAAAATCTAACCACAGACTATGGGGTACAGGAAGGACATCACTTGACAGGTAAGTAGATGCCAGGTTTCAATTCTGACTTGAATGACCTAACATAAAAGCCATGAGCAGGAATAAATAATGACTTCCTCAACATTTCACTCAATCTCAGTGTAAGAGATTATTCTTTTACATCACTGTCTCAAAGCTTGCTGGGGATACAAATGAACAAGTCCAAGCAAGCCCTGGGCAAAGGTTGTGAAATCCTTTATCTGGAGGACAGATGGACAAGGCCAGGGGCAATGAGAGAGAGAGAGAAGCTATAGATTAATGGCCATGAAGCAGTCTTTTGTGTGGCCTTAGCTCGAGGAAGATGGCCATCTCAGGAGGTGCTGCATATGACTCTTACCCAAGTGCACAGGAATGCCACGATGGCAGAAGAAGAAGGATAAAAAAGGGACCTACAACCATGAGGTTAAGTTTTCTGGCAACAGAGTCCTCATGAGGAACAAGAGTTTTCTGACATGAGAAGCTTCATGACCAGCCTCTCTCCCTACTGAACTTGCTCTGCGTTCTACCAGCACGCTGAAGAAGAACAAAGGTGTCTGCCATCAGATTCCTCACTACAGAACTCCTGCATGCTGATGGTTTCTTCTGGGTCTGCTACCTGAGTCCTGGCTCTGCGACCTCGTCCTGCTACCTACTTGCTGCCCAAGGCTGGCCACACTGCTGCTGCTCTCCCCCTGCGCTTTTGCCTTTGAAACGGCGTGCAACGGGACCTCTTCTGGATCCTGATGGTGACTATTCCTGCTTTATGTGATTCTTGCTTCTCTCCCACCTATTCTATCACCCTTCTTTCATTTCCCATCACCCTAATTCATAATAGTCGCTGTCCTTTCTCATCCCCCTGATTAGGATTTATAACAAACTGGTCGGACGAACATTTGAACCGTTGTTTCTTAACCTCACGCCAGGCACACAGATATCAAAGAATCTTTTCTTCCTCCTATAAATTGGAGTAAGACATTCAGTGAGGGTTACAAATGCAAAAGAACTACAAAACTTGATGTAGCATTCATAGAATCATAGAATGTCCTGGGTTGAAAAGGATCACAATGATCATCTGGTTTCAATCTCTCTGCTGTGTGCAGGGTCACCAACCAGCAGACCAGGCTGCCCAGAGCCACATCCAGCCTGGCCTTCAATGCCTCCAGGGATGGGGCATCCACAACCTCCTTGGGCAACCTGTTCCAGTGTGTCACTACTCTCTGTGTGAAAAACTTCCTCCTAATATCTAACCTAAACCTCTCCTGTATCAGTTTAAGACCATTCCCCCTTGTCCTATCACTATCTACTATCCACTCTAGTAAACAGCCGTTCCTCCTCCTGTTTATATTCTCCCTGCAAGTACTGGAAAGCCACAATTAGGTCTCCCCAGAGCCTTCCCTTCTCAAAGCTAAACAATCCCAGTTCCCTCAACCTTTCCTCCTAGGAGAGGTTCTCCAGCCCTCTGATAATCTTATTGGCCCTTCTTTGGACCCACTCCAAGAACTCCACGTCCTTCCTGTACTGGGGGCCCTTGGCCTGGATACTGTACTCCGGATGGTGCCTCACAAAAGCCAAGTAGAGGGTGACAATCACCTCCCTCTCCCTGCTGGCCACCTCTTCTTTAACGCGTCCCAGAATACAGTTGGCCTTCCAGGGTGCATGTACAGCTTCTTGTCCAGCAGGACCTCCAAGTCCTTCTCCGTGGGGCTGCTCTCCAGGAGATCTTCCCCTAGGTTGTATAAATTCCTCAATAAATTCCCCGATAAATGCCCCAGCCCAAGTGCAGCACCCTGCGCTTGGCCTTGTTGAACCTCATTATGTTCTCCAGCTTGTCCAGGTCCCTCTGGATGGCTTCCCTTCCTTCCAATGTATTGTCTGCACCACTCAGCTTGGTGTCATCCACAAACTTGCTGAGGGTGCACTTGATGCCATCGTCTGTGTCCTTGATGAAAATGCTCCCAGTGAGCACTGATGTCTTTAATATCTATACCATTACAGGACTGTACGTGAAATAAGTAAAAATCTTACTCTAGTAATAAGAAAGTATCTGCCATAGAAAAGGAGCTGCCTCATAATTACGGAAGAAACAGGTTAGGAATAGGACACAGGATTCTTTGCACTCCTCACAAAACAGAAAAGTTATTTTTCTGGCTCTTCCCGGGAGCTAAATCAGGTGAATGTTATCAATTCTGTCAGAAGGAAGAGTGTGCAGATGTAGAGATGACTCACAAAGCCTAAGGAAAACGAGGAACACCTTATAAACTGCTAGCTCAATCTTTCTACTCCTTAACAGTAGTAGTAGAGAAAATTCAAAAGGGGAGTAATTAGCTGTTATTAAATGTGGAGGAGGTGAGGAAGAGGGGAAGGGGGTTAATCTGCTACAGATTAAGGGATTGAGAAAGAAGTAAGTACTTAACCACATTCAGAATGAGTATCTTCTACAGTCTAACAGATTTAAGATGATAATGACTCAAGTCTCAAGATGATAAAAAGTAAGGTGATAACTTTATAAAGTTATGTACCTTCTTAAATGGTCCTTCAGCGTTACCCTTTGGGTCTCATTCTGAAAGGACAATTTTTTTTTTCAATTCTAGAAAAAAAAGATTATAAACTCTACTACACCTTTCTATGATTCTCCATTATTGTTTTGCTTTGTTTTGTGAATGATAATACAAACATTTGGGAAGTGTATATCAGATTCTAGATGCTTAACCTGATTTATGAAAGAGATCTAATTTTAAGAACCTACTTTTTCAGACTTCTCAGCAGAAAACATAAGTCATTTTTGACTTATTGACTGAGAGATTGGTCAATTCTCCTGTCAAAAAATTTCAAGTGGAAACTACAAGACAGGAAAAAAATAGCACTCTGCCTTTCCACATTTTGAACTCCAATACTTGTCTAACAGATCATTTGTTATTCAGACTTTTATTGAAGCAGCTCTGTTTCAGCCATAATATTTTGTCTGATTGTTTGTGACATTCATTTCTAGAATTCAGAATAGCATGGTAAATCTAATATTCTTGGTTTGTAGTCAATTCTATTACAAAATTCTGTCTTTTTGTTTATGACAGATACTCATTAAGGCAGGTTTTATAGTTAATCATTGCAATTACAATCTCTGGGGAAGTTTATTTGGCCCTTCCATGGGAACATGGACTTGTTAATAAGAATTCTTAAGGCAGGAATATGAATGCAACAACGTCTGTAGCTGAAACACTCAAAACTGTCTGGATAGCACTTGCCCTAGACTAGTAGTGGTAAAAAGGAAGATGATCATTATGCAGCTTCATTATAGAGACTTTTGAAATAAGAGATTTGTCTGGAATAAGCTATTAGATAATATGAAATTTGAACAGTGGTGGGGCAAATTGTGAATATTCCATCTACTCTTAGAGACAGAAATAGAAAAGCAGTCAAAACCTGGTTTGTTGCTGCCAGAAGTCTTCCCATGGCACCTGCAGCCACACATGCCCAGGCTTAGCATCCTTCCCTAGCATGCTATGAGGAATCAGCATCTGACAAAAAGATGCAGCCAAAGGAAGCACAAGCCCCAAGATATGCATGAGTGACCTGTTGGAATTTCTCCCCTATGTGTATGGAGGAGTTTCAGGGAGCAGCATCAGCGTACCTGGAAAGGACATTCAAGTAGGGATTGCAAACACTGAATATAGTATGCATGACTAAAATTCATACTATGTAAGTTTGGGTGTGATTAAAATTGTTTTATCTTAGTCATAGAAAAGTGTGTAGAGATAAGCAATTGCATTTTAAGGATTTTGGCTGCTAATGCTGCATTTTATCTACTGTATTGTTGATAGTCATCCTAAATGCATATTTCACTGAGTGTTAGTTAGCTACAAACTGTTAATTAAAAAAAAAACAAACAAACAAACTGATTTTATCTTGCTTTGATTCAAATTACTTGAATTTAGAATTTTTTTCCATGTGACATCCCTGTTTTATTTTCTAAGCAACAACTTGAAAATATGGATAGTAACTTCTCATTACAGTAATCTTGAGGATGCATTAGGTAACAAAATTGTTTAAATACTAAACTAATCACAAGCACTGCTTGAAATCTTTAGAATTATCAAAGAACAGAATAAAAGTCATCAAGGTTGAAGATACCTCAGTGACCTGAAGGCAAAAACCACATCAGAGTTATCAAGCCAGAACTAACAATGTCATGGTGCTATTTGAACCAAAAAGTCATTCTAAGCTTTCTCCTCCTGGGAACTGATCCCTATCACTTTCTATCAGATTGCTGTTGTGATAAGACTACACAAGTAACAGACTAGGAATAGCAGGCTCTAAATATTTACATATTTTATCGAGAGTGCTGATCACAGTGACACGCTCCTTAACCAAACAATAAAACAGAGAAGGAACAAGGCCTGCTATTTTCTGATCTCTTTTGCATGTTGTGATTCTTGCTTTAATTCATTTGTCCGTAGAAATATCTCTGTGATAGAGAATGCTGGATGATGATAATGAATAAGCAGAAACCACTGACTAAATGACAAACTGTGCACTCAGCAGACCAGGTTGCTTTTAATTTTTTTGTCCAATTATTTCAATGTACTGCAGAAAAGGATATCAGATACTTGGCCATACAGTCATGATTGTACCCATTAAATATGCAAATAGATTATTATCATATGTCATAAACTCCACTTTATCTGCACCACGAATGGGAACGTAGTACTGCAAGAAACTTTATAGATTAATGCGTTCAGAGTCTGCTTTTACAGGCAATTGCTTCATATATCCTATTTCATAAATGAATCAAACTTTAAAATTAATTAAGCTTTTTGCCCAATTTCTATTGGACACTTTTCCAGACTCCTGGTTCCCAGAAACCTTATTTTAATTTCCAACAGTAGTTTTATTCAGTTCCAGTTTATTTTCATTTATTTTTGTGCCAAACAGCCTTTCCCCTCTTGGATGTTTATCATCACTGATATATTTATAGAAAGCTAATGTAATCCCTACTTAACCTTCATTTTGCCAGGCTAAGAAACCAAACTATTTCAGTCTTCCTTCATAAGGGAAGTTTTTCATTTCCCAGTGATTCCTGATTACCCTTCCCTGCATTTAATATAACTCTTTTCATAATAAACATGGTCTCAATTCCTAATACACCGTTACTCCTGTGGGGACTTGGGACATCCACCAATAAATAATTTTCATTCAATATTTTCGCAGTTTATTACAGTTTAAACATCTACCTTCTACTCTTCAATCATCTTTCGGTTTCTACAGTAACTCAACTCTTTTTGGTACCGTGTTGAATATTTTGCAGAAATCCATGTATGTTTGAGCTGCCATCTTTTTATTTGACTATCAAATGTCTTTCAAGAACAAGTATGGCATTGCTGGTTTTGCACATAATTTTATATTCCACTTATTCCACCGATCTTCTTTTCTGTATTTCCTTTTTTTTTTTTTTTTTTTTTCCCAGAAGCCTAAAGCCTTCTGTATGATGAATATTGGATTAACAAGCTTGTAGTATCTTAGATCACTTCCCTCTCCTCCCACCTAAATATAGGTGTTAATTTGCTGTTCTCAAATAAGGTGTTGGATATATCTTGCTAGATTTATTCAAAATACTTGCTCCCAGGCCTGTAATTTCATGTCCCAGCCCTTTCAGAGATGTGGGTTAGAAATTATCCATTTCCCTCACCCTTGCAAACATTCAGCACTGTTAATTTTCTTCTCTGTTCACTCTATTTCTTTCCACATTTTATTACGCATTTTATTGTGTAAGGAGACCTTTGTTATTTCTTTCAATAATTTTACAAGTCTATCAGAAGTTGTCTTTGGGAAACATCAATTTTCTACATTTTCTCTACATGTTATGTCTCATGCTTATATGACCTCCTTTTTTCCCATTTTTTCTTATTTTATTTCTTGAGGTTATTTATCCAATTCATTTTTAAGCTATACAGTCAGATGTTTCCTGCTTTTATTTGTCACTGATACTTTTGATACTGAATTTTTAAAAATGTAAGTCAGTTTTGTATTTTAATCTCCGTGATCTTTAGTCCAACTGATTCTAACAATTGTCTTAGATTCCCAACATTTTCTTATTTGATATGTAAGAACCTAATTTATGGACCAATGATTTCTGTTTCTGTCAGTACATGACATTAAGGATTAAGAGGAGTCTCCCATAACATATCAATCATGTTCTCCTGAGAAAATATTCACCTGAACACATTCTCTTATTTTCCAGACGTAGCTGGAGCTCCTAATTGAACATCCTGGATCTGGCAAGAGAGTATGCAACACACACTGACCATCTGTCTGTATGATGTTATTTAAATTTGAGTGGAGTGACCTCAAAATACACTGGAAATTAACTTAAACCCATTTCTCAAGCAGATTCAGGCTGTCTACCATGTACAAGGTCTCCAGGAGAAACATAAATCTAAAGAAGACTCTAAAAATCATAAGTATGGTGTGACAAAGTCCTGAGTTCCTTGAACAGGAGACTTATTCATGAATAACTCAGAAAAACAGAAAAAAAAGCTTGCAATATTACCAGATATGTCACATTTACATGGCTGTCTACATGCCTCTTTGAGTATTTGTGTAGCTACATTCCAAAAATTTGTCTTCACTGATCTCAGATTTGTAAGATATTTCTTTGGAAAAACAGCACAAAGTGATCAGAAGCAGGAGGCAGTTAAATGAGATGCATCCCAGGTAAGAAGGAGACCGTGGCTCTGCCACACAGCTGTGAAATAAGGGTAATCTTGGGGTTCTTCACAGAAATCACAGAAAATTCAGAATCACTTCAGAGGTCATAAAGTCTATCACATAACCAAAAGTCAGAACTGTACATCCCTATGATATTTCCAACAAGCTTTTTTTTCCCCAGCTTTCTTCAGCTTTACTACTTATATGTATACATGATGCTTCATTACTGTTGGTGGTATGTAGAACAGAGGTTATGTATAATCCTTAAAAAACTAAAATACCTGTTGCAGTGCTGCTACTTTTTATTGACATAGGCATGACATGAAGAGAAAATGTGTTCTTTGACTTCTTTATGTGTTCTTTAACATCCTTATCAATGACATTGATGATGGAATTGAGTACACCCTCAGTAAGTTAGCTGATGATACCAAACTGAGTGGTGCAGTTGACACGGTGGAAGGGAGGGATGCCATTCAGAGGGACCTCAACAGACTTGAAAGGTGGGCCCTGAAGAGAAGGACCTGTGGGTCCTTGTAGATGGCAAATTGAATATGAGCCAGCAGTGTGCTCTTGCAGCTTGGAAAATAAATGGTATCCTGGGCTCCATCAGAAGAGGGGTGGCCAGCATGGACAGGAAGGTGATTGTCCCTCTCTACTCTGCTCTTGTGAGACCCCATCTGAAGTACTGTGTCCAGGTCTGGAGCCCTTAGTACAAAAAAGACAGAGGGCTGTTGGAGATGGTCCAAAGGAGAGCCACAAAGATGATCAGGGGACTGGAGCACCTCCCCTACAAAGACAGGCTGAGGGAGCTGGGCTTGTTCAGCCTGGAGAAAAGAAGGCTGCAGGGTGACCTCATTGCAGCCTTTCAGTACTGAAGGGGGAGCCTATAAAGGAAGGGAGTCAACTCTTTGAAAGGGTAGATAACAGCAGAACAAGGGGAAAAGGTTTTAAGTTGAAGGAGGGAAGAATTAGGGTGGATATCAGGGGGAAGTTCTTTACTATGAGAGTGATGAAGTGCTGGAACTGGCGGCCTAGAAAGGTTGTGGATGCCCAATCCCTGGAGGTGTTCAAGGCCAGATTGGGTGGGGCCTTGAGCAGCCTGGTCTAGTATTAAATGTGGAGGTTGATGGCCCTGTCTGCGGTGGACCAGATGGAGCTTCATGATCCTTCAGGTCCTTTCCAACCCAGGCCATTCTGTGTTTCTATGATTCTGTGAAAATCAAAATATTATTCTACAGAATTTAATCTGATAGGATTTTTTTTAGGCAGAAAAATGAAATATTTTGAAGCCTCTCTCCAAGCACATGAATTTAAGAAAAAAAAAAAAAGGCATGGAGATGACGCAAATACTGAAAAATAAGAATTTCAAAATTGGAAAAAATCAGATGTGTTCAGTTTAGGCAAAATCGAATATAGGAATGTGGTCAAGCTATAATGGAGGCTCCTTACAGTGTCTTCTGATAATCACAGCAAGAAAAATGGAGACAATTTTCTGGTGAAATCTAGAGCATTTACAATTCACAAAAAAAACCCAGACATTTCAGTAAAATTATAGCCTGACTAATGTCTTAACTTATCCATCCACTTCAAAGAAAAAATTCTGTAGAATTGGAGTAAGTTCAGATGTTTATAAACCCAGAGAAATTTACACTATACAGAAAAGCAGCTTATATATGGTAGCATATCACAAGTTCTAAGACAGAAGTCAACAACTTTATATCTGGATTTGAGATATAATGTTCTCCAAGGGCATAATACTGCCAAGCATTCACCATGGAATGCTATGTTTTTCTGAAATGTGACACATTTTTTCTGTGAAATACAAGAACTACCTAAAATATTTTATTTTTTATTTACAATTCCTGTGTTTTTTTGTGTACTGTTTGTAATACCAATAATGGAAAACTAAACAAAAAAAAACAAAAACAAACAAACAAAAACAAAAAGAAAACCCAAGCAAACAAACAACAGCAAAAAAAGGCAATAAAAAACAAAGCATCTAAAGTTGTGCTTAATATGTGTCAGGATGAGAACTTTAATTCAGTAGCCTCAAAATGCAATTCTTGGAATCTGAATTCATTTCATGGTGAAATTTTAACATTTCTGGTGTCAGTCAAGGTTTTGTCACTAATTTCAGTTTTGGTGGAGTGTGTATTATTTTATCTTGTGTATTTTCTAAACACCTTGCCTTATCCATGTCAACCTTGTTTAAGTGGAAGAACTTTACAGTGACATCTATCTATATTTCATATGCTGTGCTGTGCTATGCCAAATCTATGAACAGCTGGTCCATAGAATGCTCTGGCTCCTGCCAAAGCACCTTTGACATTCATCTCTTAAAGAGTCACACCTTTTCTGGGTATGCCCTTTCATTGCCTAGATGACAGTCTAGGGCTCTTTTTATAGAGCATCTTATCATTATATTTGGGTTTTGGTATTAAGATTTGGGTGATGGATATAGCAATATTGCTTACATATTGAACCAAGGTGTAAAAACTGGGTCTTGCCTCATAATGTCTCAGGCTGCCTAGAAACTCATATTTTAATTTATTGTGTTTGAGTTATACTTTCTGTTTTACGCATACCTAGTGATATAAGTTTACATGGAAAAAAAAGTGTCCTTAAAAAGAGAAAGAAATATTTTCCAGGACAGTTGAATGTTGAAAACATGGTGAAAAATACCGCATCTAAAGCTCATTTTGTGTGATCTATTGTTCAGAGAGAACAGGCATACATCATTTGGTTTATTTTTACCCTGAAATTTAATGCCCTTTCTGAAAAATGTGGAAGTTAATTGGTAGCTCTCACTTTCATTTTGTGTTTGCTGTGCTTGAGGGACATATTTTCCCAAAATTTTAAATAGATTTTACCTTGGCTTACATTTAGCTTATCATTACAACTTGGAAAAATTCAATATCTTTGCTCAATGCAGATGAGTGCTCTCTTATAATTTATATATATGCACAGGAAAAAGAATAGAGGGAAAAAAACAACAGACAACAAACTTCTACTGTGAAGAATGCATTGATTAATTGTTCACAATTTGGAAATAGACACAGTTTTTGAAGATGCATTATGTGTTTCCTTAAGAAAAGGCTGGAAGTCTGTTACTGTATGTTCACTTTTGTTCATCCTGTGTGAATGACTGCTTGCTCTCATGTTTTGTTGAACATTTTGTGGAAAGCAGTTCAGCATTCAAAGTTCAGAGCTTTATTGTGAAAGATGATGGGCTAGCACTCTCCCCAGATTCATGAAAACACTTTCGTCCATACCAAACTGTGTCTTATTTATGTGCTTACCTTGCTAAGGTTTGTCAACAGAGGTTACCAGCGAGTTATTAGAGTTGGGCATTAGAGAGAAGCTCAAGATATTGAATTCAGTAAGTACAGTTGAATATTCTTCCAGGAGTTGCTAGCACACAGTTCCAACGTTCAGAGGAGGGCACAGTGCTAACTGGTATTTTACAGGAATTTCATTACTTCAGAAGTACTGCAGAGAGGGCAAAAATGGGATTTCGTCAGAATCTTTGCTCAGTTGTTTGTGTGCATGTGTTGTTTTTGTTTCTAATTGTTTGTTTAACATAGAACAAATCCCGATTTCTCAGTAGATTGTTTCTTTTTAGCTGAGATGAATCACATCTTTTAATTTTAAAATCCAAATGAAAGAAGATATTGCAATGTAACATTTTCCATGAAAATTTTATTCTTAAAATTTATTTAACTAAAATAAATTTTCTTTTTTCAGTCAGGATTGAAATAACAAAATTGATAAAAGAAAGCCAACTATTTACAATGCAATATTCTTCTTTAGCTTCATTTCAATTTGGGGCCCAACTTTTTTTACCAAAACCAAATCAAACAAAAGCAAACAAAAACAACAACCATAAAAAAAAAAAAAAAAGACATATTCAATGCATCAAGACGTATTAGAGATGTTGTTTCTGCATGTGCAAGTGGAAAGCAAGAGGTTAGTGTGCCAAATATCTGAAGCATAAAACTAGGCAAGTAGGTAATGGACAAGGCAATAATACATTGTGCTTTCATGCCACACTCTTTTGCCTCTCCTTGTAAAAAACAAGACGTAATACCATCTGGG
The DNA here is from genome assembly GCF_026119805.1 of Tympanuchus pallidicinctus. Classification (NCBI taxonomy): domain Eukaryota; kingdom Metazoa; phylum Chordata; class Aves; order Galliformes; family Phasianidae; genus Tympanuchus; species Tympanuchus pallidicinctus. The sequence goes on along the minus strand of NW_026294618.1, from coordinate 8,240,326 downwards.
GGTATTCAAACTCTGTATATACATATAAAGTATTTTAATGCTAAAACGATGATGGAAATGTTTACCTAAAATGGCAAAAGTGCTAAGCTTTTCGTTCTTTACAATATTTAATGGTTTAAAAAATTGCTTGAAACTACCATTAGTTTACCGTAACCATTACTATGCTAAGAGCAGTTCAGTCGTATGTCTTAAATCTGGGATTACAACAGCACAGGGAATTGATCTTTCAAAATAGGTAATTCAAGCAACTTGCTAAGTAATTCTGAAGAGTAGTCATCCCTCAGAGGAGAATTCTCCACTGGTTTTCGTGTAGTTTTCTATCAGATGGCAAACATGTCTCCCACATGATTTTCCCAACACCCAATAAGGCCTGAATATGTTTCTGAGCCAGTGCATCCCTTGATGTGAGAAGTTAACTAATAATGTTACATAAATATGTCTTAGCAGACTGATGTGACTTGCCTAGGTTTACATTCCCATAAGGCTCCTGCAGAAGTCCAGCAGATGTGTCTCCTGGCAGAAAATCAGCCAAATAATCAGAAAAGTCTTCAGCTTACATGTGCTTATATCTGACCAGATTTGATCTGCTCCTCTGAATGCTACTCTTCATCAAAACTTCTGTAGCACTCTGGCAGGAATTCACTAACTCTTTAAGAGAAGATGCTCGGAGGAAGGTTAGTGGCCTATAATTATTCTTCTACATCTACTTTCCCACTCCTGCCTGGATGAGCTTCAACAGAAGCTTTGTTTGTGTTTTTCCTCTCCTATAACTGTGACTAATATCTTTAAATATTTGAATGCATGCCTGTTGCTAAGAAATGCATTGGAAAATTTGATATGTTGGAATAATGTTGGATAATGTTGGAAAATTTGATTTATAAGAGTTTGTCTGACACTGTTGATCTGAGATTACGGTGTGCTGTGCAGGTAAAAATGACTTAACTTGTTTTGAATGTTATTCATTCAAACTTGTTAAAGCAAAGCAAATCAAACCAAGTATATTGATATTCTGAAGATGTCATGAATTGTTATTATCAATATTATGTAGATAATGGGTAAATTTTCAAAATAATATTGGATTTGGTTTTGATCTTCCTATAGAGGTGCATCTATTGTGTGTTATGTGTATAATTAAGAGCAAAACCTGAATTATCAGTCTTCATTCTTTGGCTTTGGCAAGCTGAGTTGCAGCTATTGGTAAACAATTAAACTTTTATCTTTTGCCTTTATGTAAGTAGATCGCTATAGTATATGCTTATAGTCCTCTACACTAAAGAAACACTCAGAAAATATTTATTTGAATATTATTTCTCCTTATAGGAGACTTATATATATATATACATATATACACATAAAAAGAAAAACCTCATGTTACAGATTTATTCATTTAATTTAGAGACAGGCTGAATGTTCATGTTGCTTGTTGCCTTTCAAAGAAACAGTGTACTACAGACCATAGAACGAGACTCATTTTAGTTACATTCCTGATTCTACCATTTTAATCTTGGCTGTATATTTGTCTTCATTTCAGCTGGGATAATTTTCTTCCTAGTAGTACAGTGAGGTGTTTTGGATTTAGGGTGAGAATAATGTTGATAATTCCCCAGTGTTTTAGTTTCTGATCAGTGCTACCCAGAGACAAGGACATTTCAGCTTCTCAAACTGCCCTGAAAGTGAGGAGCTGGGAGTGCAAAAGGAGCTGGGAGGGGACAGAAGAAGAATAGCTGGCCCAAAGTCACCAAAGGTACATACCATGTGTCATATCAGTGAAAATTAAAATAGAGAATTGTTCAGGGAGGCTGCTGATACTCTGCATCTGTCTGGGTATTGGCTAGCAGGTGGTGAGCAATTGCATTGTGCATCACTTGTTTTGTATATTTTTTTATCATTATTATTTTCCCTTCCTTTTTCTTAAATTATCTTAATTCTCTTAAATTTTCTTAAATTGCCTTAATTCTCTTAAATTGTCTTTATTTTAACCCCAGGGTTTTATCAGATTGTTCCCCCCATTCCACTAAGCGGACAGTGAGTGAATGACTGTGTGGTGTTAAGCATAAGTAGAGGAGAGAAGAAAAGGAGAAAAGGAGAAAAGGAGGGTAAAGGAGGAAAGGGTAAAGGTAAGTATAAGAGTAAGGAAGGGAAGGAAAAAGGAAAAAGGAAAAAAGGAAAAAGGAAAAAGGAAAAAAGGAAAAAGGAAAAAGGGAAAAAGGAAAAAGGAAAGGAAAAACAAAAATATAAAAAAAAAGTGTGAAAATAAAAAGGACTAGACTTGTCTCTGATTGAGCAAATAGTCCTTGAAGAGTGAAATAAAGCAACAGACAGTAATTCCAAGGAAATTTGGAGTCTAATCCTGGCAGGTGGTGTAAAGGAATTGGCGCCTAAGGTCAGTTCTGCAGATACATATCTGGCACTAAGCATAATATGAATGGAGAGAACCTGAATCATTCAAATACATGGGATCTGACTTCAACAAAATGAAGTGCCTGATTTTAGCAGAATTATGATATATGATGAAATATTACATCAAATGAGGACAATTAGGCTATGCTTGAGTGATTATCCAAACTGAATCCTAGTAAAAATATCACTGATTTGGATATTGATAACTTCATTCAACTTACTTCTGCCAAATGACTTAAGATTACAAATCCTTTTAAGTTCTTGTTTTTTGAAATGGAATTGGCATTTTCTCTACAAAGAACATGCATTACAGTTACAAAAAAGAGTGTAAGTATGTTACATGTTTTTCAAACAGTTGTGCTACATTTCACCTTCCTCATATCTGAGGTTTTTATTTGAAACCCTCATTTTTTGAGACCCTATTTCACAAGAACAGAACTCTCTACATACCATAGGTGATGTAGTATAATGCGAGCAGACCTGGAGAGTGAAATTATTGGTGCTGCTGTTCTGTTGTCCCATTTACTTCAGACTACATCCAGTATAGTCTGTGTATGAAGGAGCATTCGCAGTCAGAGTGCATTACCCAGGCTGCCAGGAGACATTAGTCGATGAAGTTTCCGTCCAAAGAAATTCAGCCCATGCAACCATAGCTGCTAATATGAATTAAATCATGGTGAATGGGTATCTCAGGACAGTCATTTCAAAAGCACCCTACAATGAATCAAAACACTAATGTAGATGAACACAGTAGAAACCTGTATGTTCTGTGCTATGAGTTATTTCTATGGAGAAATTTTGCCTGCCCTGAATTGCACTTCACAGAATCACAGAATTTCAGGGGTTGGCACCTCACGGGATCACTGAGTACAATTCCCTTTCTAAAGCAGGTTTCCTACAGGTAGTCATCCAGATAGGTCTTGAATATCTCCTTAGAATTAGACTCCACAACATCTCTAGGAAACCTGTTCCGGTGCTCTGTCACCCTTACTGTAAAGAAGTTCTTCCATATGTTTATATGGAATTACTTATGTTCAAGTTTCAGACAATTACACTTATCTTGCTTTGATTTCATTAAATGTGTTATAATTTTTAAAAACTTTTTAAAATATTATTTTATTCTCTAATGAAATAACATATTTTAGTATTCATTTGAACATATATTTTTTAAATATAAAACATTCTATTATTACACTTTCTGCATGTTTGGATTGGGAAGTTATAGTGATTTTAGAGCTAATCGTACAGAAAAAAAGAGCTAGCTCAAATCATAGAATCATGGAATATCCTGAGTTCAAAGGGACACACAAAAATAGAAGAGTGCAGATCCTGGCTCCACACAGGACTACCCCAAATCCAAACTCCATATCTGAGAATGTTGTCCAAACTCTTCTTGAACTCTGGCAACGTGGGGCCATGACCAAGGAAGCCTGTTACTTTAGATACCCAAACAAATCCAAATAATGTTTCAAAGACCTCTGTACAAAGTAATAACTTCTTAGTACAGAGATAACCTAGGCTAGGGCACTGCCAAAGCAGGTGATGGTGTCAGACATTCGCAAATCTTTCCTGTGTTCTCAACAAACTCATCCATGCTTCTATTCTGGCTGGTACTCATACACTGATTATAATTGCTCTCCTTCACAATGACTTTAATTTAATATACAGGCACTTAGCTACAGCTTTATCAGTATCCTGTAGCTTTTTTGGTGTCCTTTCACTTTTGCTAACAATCTGAACACCATAGGACACTTAAAGATCTGCTTGGATACATAGAACTACACCTTGCTGTAGTTTTATTAAAGCACAAGAAAGAGCACTGTCAAATTATTGAACTCACAAAGTATAAAATGACACCTAACAGGTGCTTTTAAGACAAATGTTTTAAAGTGGTGTTTTTATAACTTTGCATGATGGAGGCTATTTTAATAGTTGTATTAGAGACAGAGATTACAGTTTTTTTTTTTTTTTTTTTTTTTTTTTTTTTTTTTCTGGGAAATATATATATTTTTTATGAAGCTAGGTCTTTTCCACCACTCAGTGAGAATAATTTTAATAAAATTTTTCCTATCTATGTCATATATTTCAGATGAGCTTTCATAGTGTGGCAAATATTGAACTCAAAGGTTTTTAGTGTCTGATGGGACCTTTCGGGAAGAAAAAATAAAACAAACAAACAAACAAAAAACAATAATAGCATTCTGACATAATGGCAGTCAATATCTTGGGTTCTTTGCAGTTTATTGTAAATATTGATGTATTGATGCCTTTGAGGACTAGGCTATTTGATTTAGTGTGAGGCTATTTTCTTTTCCAGCAATGATTAGGGTTCCAGAGCTGTCTACATGTTACGTCCACATTTTTTTCAGTTTTTTTCATATGGAGAACTCTGGTTTTGTCCAGAGTTGTGGAGCATGTGCCTTCAAAAGCAACTTCATAGTCTTCTTTTTCAAGCATTTTTTTTTTCTTTCTTCCATATGAGTTTGCTTGCCAATTCATAGATGCTGCAAATGGGCAGCACATGTGCATGTAGCTATTTGCTATAAATGTCATAAGAGAAATAAATCTAGATTCTCTCAATTCTCTTAAACAATCTCTTTTTCTGTTTCTCTAAGAAAGAGCCCAATTGCTTTAAATTTAAATACACAGTCAATTTTAATGTTCTCTCTGCAAATGAGAGCATGATATTATTCATGTGTTCCAGTAGTTTTTAGACAATCAGCTTTTTCTAATGTTGTTCCTGTGCCATTATTCATTCTGAAAGATTGTCCCATGAATTATCAGACTTTAAAAAATAAAAGAAAGAATGAATGAAAAAAGGAATATAATTACAATGTTATAATATTTGGGTGACCAGAAACATATCTATATATTTCTTATACCTCTTCCAAATTCCTCTCAACTGTCATAAGGTGAATAATCACATGTGTTAGAGGGAAGAGTGTTAATTCTTTTGTATTTATAATGAATAATCAAACAAATAGAGTGACAGAAAATGCCAAAAATCTCAACATTATGAAGAATTTTGAAAAAAGAATGAAAATAGCATGGAAAGTAAATTACTCTTTCTTCATAGATATTTAAGAATTTTGCTTTGAAAACAAAATTGATGGACCCTGAGAAGAGAGAGTGTTGTATGCTTAGCATCCTAAGAGGCAAGTGATTGGATGCATGGAAATGCATTCCAATATCTATTACTAAAACAGCTAAAATGATGAATTAAGCAAGTTGTGCTATAGTTTCATAAATCCACAGCTCTTTGTCATGAAAACAGCCTCAACTCCTTTATTGTAAAGGTTGAACTATGTGATTTAACTACTTTCAAGCTTTTGTACAATTACATTTACATGTCCACTGCATTTAACTCTGTTGTAATTATCAAGAACAAGATACTAACTGCATCAATTTATAATGGCAAGGTTCACGGTTTCCTTTTTCATGCTTTTGCTTCATTTGAAACAAAATGTCCCAAATAATAAATAAATAAATAAAACCCAACACAAATAAACCAGCAAACAACCCTCCATAAACAACAAACAAAAGCAACAAACAAGAACAGCAACAAGCCAGTAATCTTCAGAAAAAAGAACATTTGCTTTTCTTGATGATTGTAAGCTGTCTATACTTTCCTCTTTAAAATTCTATTTTACTTCAGCAGATACCTTACATCTTCTCAGATTCCTAAATTCCTTTTATTGATTTTTGTAGTCTTTCCACTGTCAGTACTATAACAGGCTGCTTTTATTATTTTCCCCAACTCTCCAGTTGGGTTATTGCATTCATGTATCACTTTGAAATTTATAGCCTATTTAATAGCATTTTTATTTTTTTATGATTTTGTTACTCCTGTCTTTTAAAAGGATTTTAGGGAATATGTTTTACTTTTCTTCCAAATAAAAATAAAAACCAACCTAGCTAAATTGTAACTTGTATTTTGACCATAGAGAGTGATAAAACAAAAAATATTTTAGATGTGCAAATCATGACATTGTAATAATATCAACAATGTGGAGCCAACTTTAAGATCTGCTTATTTCATATACTTCTAATTACAGATAAATGCATTTACAGTCCTACAATTTTTGCTTTGCTACTCATCAGAAAAGCAGTCTCATATTAAAGTATATGCTGTAATGGCATAGAATCATAGAATCATAGAATCATAGAAAGGCTTGGGATGAAAGGGACGTCAAAGATCACGAATCTCCAACCCCCCTGCCACATGCAGGGCCACCAACCTCCCCGTTCAATAGCAGACCAGGCTGCCCAGGCCTGCATCCAACTTGGCCTTGAACACCTCCAGGGACGGGGCACCTACAACCCTCTGGGTGGCTGTTCCAGCACCTCACCACTCTCACAGTAAAGAACTTCCCCTGACATCCAACCTAAATCTTCCCTCCTTCAATTTAAAACCATTTCCCTTGTCCTGCTGTTATCTACCTTTCGAAGAGTTGACTCCCCTCCTGCTTATAGGCTCTCTTGAGGTACTGGAAGGTTACAGTGAGGTTGCCCTGCAGCCTGCTTTTCTCCAAGCTGAACAAGCCCAGCTCCCTCAGCTTGCCTTTGTAGGGTATATGTCAAAGGACGAAAATATAGGTAGTAGGAGAAGAAAAATACAAAGAGATGTTGCTCTATGCTAGTGACTGGCTTTTAAAACGACGACTTCAAGCATTTGGGTCTGCAGTAGTATTCATTATGACTATAACATGTTATGCTAACCAGGGATCCAGATATTTCAAACACTGCTTAAGAATTCTTGTTATTTTTACAGCATCTTTCAAGGTTTCAGAACAAGTTTTTGTTTTGCAGTGTAAGTAAAACAAAAGTTTACAAGCAAAACTTTTGTAAGGGTTTTTGCATGATTAGTTAACGTAAAATGTAAGATATCTAATGCAAATCTATGCTCAGCTGTATTAAGTGCACAACCACAGTTACTTAAGTGCAGCATGAACTTCACTGTGAAATTCCATGCATACTAGAAAAGTGACACAAGTACGAGGCCACAGAATATAGAATTCTATTATTCCTCTTCTTGTTGAAGCTGTCATCACCTCAAGAAGTAAATTGGAATTGTTCAACTCTATCTAAATCTCATTTGATCAATTTTTTTCTGACCACTTTAACTCTGAGCTTTTCATCCATGCGTATTTCTATCAAGCCACGGGCAGAAGTACACTGTCGAGGTAGGGGCAGTCTCAGCCATCAGAAGTATTTTAGACCACTGGGAGCTCATCAAAGCCTTCTCCTTCAAGGTTACAGTTTCTATAGGTCATTCTCACAGCACATGAGTAGGACAAATCAAATAATGTGTGCTGACTCATCACAGCATCACCTAGTCTGAGGATAAGGAGAACCTGTTGATTTACAGCTTCATCAGTCTAGCATTTCACAGCATCTGTAAGTGCACCTCTGAGAAGACAATTTTCTGCAGGGATTTTTCTTGTTGAAGCAGAAGATGTCTACTAGGAGCATAAAATTTAACACTGTCTTAGAAAGTCAGAATCGTCTCAACCTCAGTAGTGTTCAGCAGAAGATAAGGAAAGGTCATTTGATAAGTTCTTGAGTGGTCCATCTGTGATATTACTACATAAACAAACTAGATATGAGGATATATGTCATATAATCAATGCAAAATACAATAATATGTGCAGAAGGCCAAACCTCTAACACAAAACAACTGAAAATCGTTTCCATTGGAATAGATAAAAAAAATTGTTAAACCAGTATCCTGGACATAGTACAATAAATTCTAACCATCTCCACCACATGGAGCAGTGTTGAAGATAAAAAGTAGTTGCAGCAATTCCTAGGGAAATCATGCAAGAGCTTAAATCCACAAAGAACAATGCTATTGCTGTCTACATGACTGAGGAGTTATATGAATATGGCATAAATGTACGTCTGGATTCATTTGTGGAGTACAAATGCTACCTTTACATCTGTCTCATGGCTTAGCAAGCTGTAAGTTTTCCAGATGGAGTCTATTCAATTGAGAAAAAGCCATGTGCTGAACAAGTTACTTTGCAGTACTGCTTAACAAGCTAAATGTATTATTTTTTATTCTGAACTCATAAAACTATCCATCTGAAAAATTTCAGTCCATTTTCCTAAATGTAAATGTCTCAGTTTTTTACAGCAAGAAGTAATGACCATTTTCATTTATAAAGTGCTCCCTGCCAGCACACTGTAGGTGCCACATGGATTAACTCTAATCAGAACAACCAACAACAATTAGAACATCATTAAATATTCAGTAGTCTCCCCAAACAAATGGAGAAGCATTATCATAAAAGTCATCTAAGTCTACAAACACAGTATTAAAGTTTGTCTAAACCTGATGTCTATGTACATCTTTCAATTGCTTTTATTTCATAGTAAACTGCTAATACAAGAAGTAGAATACACTGAAATTGTTATGTCTTGGTCTTCCCACAGTGTGCTGCCCAGAGGCTGTGTGCTAACTGAGTAAACACGTAAGAGTATGTAAGGGATGACTCTTTTTATTCCTTTATCTGCTGTACTGGGACATCTCCCCTAGTTGGGTCACAAGACACCAGAAGTAGACAAATTGGACTCAATAGGACTTCAAACATAAATCCTGCTCCTGTGAAATCAATGTAACTAAACAATCTAGAATATTTTTGGATCACTCTGTGTATGGTTTATTCTTTTGTGTATGCATGTGTGTGGTTTTTTTGGGGGGGTTGTATTTAGAGGTGGAGGAAAGAAGAATTATTAAGCACCTTTTCTGAGGCAGCAGTGTACAGTGCTTAGAAGAACAGTATACAGAGCAGGTAACACTGCCTTCAGTGACAATATCTTAATTTTGGAGACTAATTTATGTTTCTAATTAAATACCAAAGCTTAAGCCAATTGGTAGATTGGATGAAAATTTTCTTCTTGGAGTCATATTAATGGGAAGCCACCTTCTGCAGCAGTTCATTAGTCTTGCAGGAACTTGGAAATTAGTGATGCCCTTGACATCACCATCTTTTATTTTTGCTGGACTTAAAATCAGAAGATCAGAGCATGGAGGTAGCTGACAAAAAAAAAAAAAAAAAAACAAAAAAAAAAACCTGCAAACAAAAATATGTCTATATATCAGCTATGAGTTGTTCAACTATGTACTGGATCTCATGGGGGAATTTTGCCATTATATATCACAGTGAAATTACGGTTTCATGTGATTGGCAAAGTACCAAAGAGTCATTTTCAGCATTAAAGATAAAATAAGGTCATAAGCTCCAGATATGTCAGTAAATTTAGTCTAAATGATGCTTGCTTTTCAAAGGAAAGGTGTAGTATGATTGCACAAAAAAGACTTGGTGGAGTAATATTACACATTTCCTTTAGTCTTTACAAGTAGGCCCAGAGCATAATGGATTGTCATAAATCACACTGGATAATTGTCAATCACTACCAGTAACACTGACATACGAAGTGAACAATACACAAATCTTCTTCCTTTTTGTTTCTCCTAGTGTGTTAAGAAAAGCATGATCAGCAGGTCAAAGGAGATGATCTTCCCTTTCCTCTGCCCTGGTGAGGCCACATTTAGAATACAGTGTCCAGTTTAGGGACCCCCATTTCAAAAAAGACAGGGATCTCCTAGGAGTCCAGTGGAGGTTCAAAGAGAAGATGAGGGTCCTGAAGCATCTCCCTTATGAGGAAGGGCTGAGTAACCTGGGTCTATTCAGCCTGGGCAAAAGAAGACTGAGGGGATCTGGTTAATGTTTATAAATATCTAAAGGGAATTGAGGGGCAAATGAACGAGGCCAGGCTCTTTAAGGTGATGTGTAGAGATAGGAAAAGTTGCAAGGGCCTAAAACTTGAACACAGGAAGTTCTGCTAATATATGGAAGCACTTCTTTACAGTAAGGGTGACAGAGCACTGGAATAGGTTTTCCAGAGATATTATTGTGTCTCCTTATATGCAGACATTCAAGACCCAGCTGGACACCTATCTGTGTGACCTACTGTAAAGTACCTGTTTTAGCAGAGGGTTGGACTCAATGATCTTCTGCAGTTCCTTCCAACTCCTGCAATTCTGTGACTCTGTGATTCTGTATCACAAATTACTCTTGGATTCAGTATGAATGACAGAAGAGGGCTTCCAAGGGTATGTAAGGAGGAGGGACTGAAGGAAAAAAATCCAAGAAGATCTACTCAAATGTAATGTTCATCTTGAAAAACAACAGCATGTCAGTATAATTTCGATTTCTACATCTACCTGCATAGGTAGACAGGCTGGATATTAGTAAAAATTTCTTCTCAGAAAGTGATAATGCATTGGCACAGGCTGCCCAGAGAGGTACTTGTGCCACTGTCCCTGGAGATGTTCAAGAACTGTGGAGATGTGGCACAGAGGGACATGGACATTGGGCATGGTGAGGATGGGGTGAGGTTGGACTAGATGATCTAAGTGGCCTTTTCTAGCCTTAATGAGTCTTTGATTCTATATGGAGAAGCCTATGGTCTTCTCTGTACCTGGAATACACCACCCAAAGAGTCATTATGTTAAGAGGTAGAATAAAACTTATTACACCATAAAATAGTTGATTTATCACTTGTTTGTTCCATGTCATCATAATTAAAGCTGAAAGGCGATGATAGCTTTTGAACATCTGTCTTTAGCTTCCATATTCTTCACAGTCTGCTGATTGGGTTATGTTTTGTATTATTTCAATGTCCACAACTGTCAAGTGAAATGGGAGAGTGCTCATAAGAAGTGGTGAGCTGAAGTCACAAGAAGCACTTCATTTGTTTTTTTTACACTAATAGAGTATGACAGCTTCAGCTCTGAACAAATTCTTTGCAATTGTTTGATAGGTCTCAGCTGCTCCAAACTAGAAGGTGACCAGATTTTCTTTAGCTAAAAAGTAATGACTCAGTGTAGACTTCTCACTTTTTCTTATCATATCCTTAAAGTTTTTCAACTCTTTTAAGATTCTAAAGCATAGAATCTCGTGAGAAATTAGATGCTATACTGAAATCATATCCATACATAGAAATGCAAGTGATTTGCAAATTTAAGCATGACAACAATATTTTTTTCTATAAGAGGAAAAATTGTTGCAGGTTGTAGGATTTTTATTTGTAAAGATTCCTCTCTCTTACTTTCTAGGCAGCTGACATCGATATATTTACCATAATTAATGAATAATTTCTCATTAGACATTTTTTTCCCATTATAGGGAAGAGTCACGATGTCTTTAGATATGGTATGCAGTCAATCATACATATATTAAATCTGCAGCATGAAAAATATTTTATTTACCATACTGGTTGTTCAGAAAAAGGAATTGAGAATCACTAGCAGAAATGTAGGAATTTCTGGAAAATAGTATTCAAAATAATGTAATGAGGTACTGAAGAGAATAAGTGGTAAACAAATATAAACACACTGATGCCCTGGCTATCTTGGAGAACAGTATTTAGACTGTCCATGGGTGGCAAGCCACTGTGTGGCACTGTCATTAGGGTACTACTCTACAAGAATTAGAAGTAGAAGAAAATACAAACATACAAAAAACAACACCAAAACAAATAATTAAACAATCAAAGCTTGAAAAGAGTGCAACAGAGAACAAAATTAAGGAATATGATTTATTTACTCCTTGTTTAACAAAAACAAGAGAACTGTTTTTATACATGCTCAACAGTTAAGTTTGCAAATAAATTCTCTTTTTGGCTTCTTATTTGGCTAGGCCAGTAGACATTATCAAGAATGTAGAAAAAAAAAAAAAAAAGAAAATACTCTGCTACCTTATGAAACCCTTAACATAAACTGTATTTTAACTTTCTCCCCAAGGAGTTTGTACCATTGCCTCTTAATAAATAATGGGAAACTCATTGAACAACATTGTTTACTGCTAGCCCTAATAACCTCATTTCTATGGCTGTCAAACAAATTTATTTATTGAAATTTATATTGCTGTAGAAGCTTTAAAACTCACCTCAAGGTAAAGTTATGTTAAAATACAATTAAACATTTTATTGTAGCTCATAATTGTTTTTCCTTGAAGGGGGAAAATGTTTTGGTTTCAACAATAATTATACAGGAGCAATCTACCCTGCACGGTTCTGAAGTACATGAATTTTCAATCAAATTGGAACCACTTGCAGCTCCCCAGTAATGTAATTTTTTCCTCCTTACCATTTGAAACAGTCAGCAACATCAGGAAATATTCCAGGAAGATGAGAAAAATCAAATTCTTGGCTGTACCCATGAGAATATTTGCCATCATCCTCGCTACATTTTTTCTTTCTTTAAGTAAGGATTGAAAATTGATGTCTTCTAAGGAAAAAAGGAAAGCAGTTCATTATTTGTTGCAAACTGATGTTTTTTTAAATTACCATTTAATTTTTATTTAATTTTCTGCATAGTTCTGCTTTATGAAATACATAATACAAAAAAAAAAAAAAAAAAAAAAAAAAAAAAAAGATGGAAAAGATTTTTTTGTTAATCTGTTTTCCTGTCATTTATTGTTAGATATAGATATGGGATTTTTGTTCACCCTGTCGGACCATCAAGAGTATAATTCACATTAACTTAACATTTATTAATTCTGTTGTGTTAGCTCTATCCACTGAAATGCTATTTTTTGTTCTTGTCTCTAAAGAGAATTCAAAACTCCAGAAAGAATCCAAGATAGGTATTATTCTATTTTCTTTTCAGCTTTCAGAAAAAAAGGAAAAGAAAGAAAAAGAAAAAGGAAAGGAGATAATTTAGAGTACAAACCTCTGTGTCACAGTCCTTATGGGACTACGACATGTCTGTGCATCTCAGGAAGGAAGCTGGTTGTTGGTTCTGTTTTAACAGATCCTTTGAACTATAATAGTGACTGCATTATTTTTATTTAAGACAATCTCATTACAAAATACCTAGAGAACAAAAAATATGATCTTAGGTCTATGCCATGCTCTTTGGGATGCATCAGGTTTCAGAGGACCCATAGAAGAGACAGTAGCACTTTTATTTCAGTATTCCCATTTATTTCTAGATTTGTGAGAACAAAACTAGGAAAAAAAAACAAAAATAAAACCAGAAAAAAACCTCTACAACAACAAAACCTCACTCATTCTGAGTATTGGTATTCAAATGAGCATCAAAGTGCCCCACTTTGCTTCTAAGAGTCTTGTATGCTAAACAAAAAGGCATGCCTTTTAAAACATAGCAGAGCATCTATAAAAAATGTAATTATATATTGGAAAAAGGAGAAAAGGGATTGATGTGCAGAATGGTAAACAGAATACAATTGTAGCCAACTCTATAGATTTCAAATATCTGATCTTGTAGGAAATAATGAGCTATCTGCTAAGAAAGGAAAAAACAGAGGAACTCATAATAAACAAACTCTGTCTCTTGTGTGTGACCCAGTACAGTACAATACAGTTTAATTTTATTACTTGTCATTCATACTGAAAGCAAATTTGCAATTTTCTGCAAATATAATGGGAATGCTCCTAGAATGTGTAAGTGCAGAGGAAAATGGGATATTTTTGTCAAATGAAGAACTGCAGTGTTTGTCTCCAAGCAAAAAGCAGAATGACTTGATATTTTTGCTCAGGAGAGATGTATGATTCACGCATTTATAGATCATAAATTCAGAAGGGACTGTTGTGATCATTTGGTCTGTTTTCTCTGTAAGCCAGGCCAAGGGACTTCTCTTAATTAATTTCTGCTTGGATTCAGCCATATGGCCGTAAAACAGGACAGTGGTCAATTGTTGTTGGTATCCACAGTACAGCATGCAGTAATATCACAGAGTTAACTAGATCAATCTATGCCCATGAGAGGGGGGCAGTAGACCCCTGGGCCCCCGTGGCCCCACAGGAAAAGCGAAGGAAAAGGGAAAAGGGATAGGGAGATGGGAGATGGGCTCAAGGAAGGAAAAATAAAACAGCGGCAACGATCTATGGAAGAAAACTTATTTTACTTGTTATGATATCAGACTAATAAATTAATAAAAAAGGAGAGAGAGTTCCTGAGACCTATTCAAACCTGAAGTTTGGTATGGCTAGGAAAACACCCTCCAGCACCTACAAGGCAGTAAGAGACTGCCTAACCAGGAAGGGCCAGACCCTATGATTTCCATGATGTACAGGGACAGGTACCCAGAATTGGAGCATTAACACTTTAACTTCTAGTGCACTAAATGATGTTATGATGCGCAATACCGAAAACCAAAAACCACAAAACCATGACAAGCAATAACATTAATTTGTAACTAAGATATGGATCAAATATTAATAAAATCATTTTTACTCTAATAGCTAACCAGTAGAATCGGTAAGCTAGTGATCCTTTCAAAATCATCACCAGAGCTCTGAAGTACTGTTAAGTATGGATGGACGTTGTCCCATTGCCAGGATTAGAGGTAGAAGGTGAGAAGATAAGATGCCTTTTTCAACTCCTTCCAGTTCTGCATTTCAATGGAAATGCCGTCTTTATTCATCAGTAGTTGCGGAACAATGCCTAGAGTGAATTCACCCAAAGAGGATTTGCTCAGAAGGCTTAAATGTTTCTGAGAAGACATTCTGCTCTCAGGTTTGTAAGCTCATATGCCATGACAGCTCCATAGAGCAGCAGTGCAACAACTATCTTCGTTCAGCGTTTTCTACAATGTGTATCATTCCAGGGAATCATGGGAATGTGGTGGGAAATCTATATAAGCACAATTTTACACATTCTCTGTTGGCTGTAGGTTTTCCTGAACAGGTACCAGTTACAGGCTCAGCAAGGCAGTTTGTTAACATAGCTGAATTTGTCAGATAGCTTGCCACTGCCAAATAGATCTTGCGAAAACAGAAATTTCCATGCTGTGGTTAGAAATGACTGGTATTATATGCTGCAGAGATCAATTATGAAGGAACCTGCATGCAATGAGTGTCAATCCTTCGTCCCTTTTAGCCACCATAATGTTTAAACAAAGGACCAGCAGTGTTCATTGGCTTTACTTTGCACTTTTTTTTGCATATTATTTGTCATAACTGTGATGTACTGCCCATGGATTTTCTTAATCCTTCATTACTTGCCTGTTTTTCTTTTGGTCCCACTGGTGTTGTACAACTATGGATTATCCTAGCAGCTGTGTGAAAAGGTTTCTCCCTAAAAGTTTTTTTTTTTTTTTTTTTTATCACTCAGCCTGGGTTTGGAAAACAATTGAAGAGTGAACAGATAGTGCTTCAGCCTCTGCATCGTTCACAGTTTTGTATGGTCTGTCTTATTTAATTCTAACTCAAATATGTCTTTTTTTTTTTTTTTTTTTTTTTTTTTCCCCTCCAGAAAAGAGATGTATCAAAAATTATATTCGTTTATTACTGCCTGAATCTTTTCCTGTTTTATCTCTTTCAGATAAGTGTCCAGAACTACTATAACAGATGAGAAGCTTTATCGAATGATATTACTGTTGCTAATTTTTTACATCATCTCCAATATGATCACCGAAATATTTTAAACAAAATTGCATATTTAAAAGAAACGATATCTTCCTGAGTAAACATTCCAACGCATCAGTCTTCTCAACAGCCTCATGCAAAGGCTGAATTTATTCTATTTTAAGTCTGTGACAGTGTTTGTTCTGGCTTGCAGAGTACAAGAGAGCAAGTGAGCTCAAAAGATGTCCTCTCTTGACCATAAAAATAAAAGTTACACTAAATTAGTCTCAGCAAGAGTTCTTGGGGCTCAGTGTACAAGTGTGTTCTGGATCAGAATTTTAATGAGTGGTATTTAAGTACTCTGCCATTACCAGAATACACAGTCCCAAATTAAGTGTCTAAATTCACTCACAGAGAGTGAAGAGCTTTAGGTACCTATCTCCACTTGTATTTACAGCCATTAATCTTGTCCTAACATTTATACTAATTATCCTTTCTCTGAGAAGTAACAGAGATGAAGGACACATAAGCCTTAAACCTTACTTTTTATTTTGTTCTGAGAGTGGTTGGGTGCAAGCTGAGTTGAAATTCCATCCTATATCTCAGGGGTATTAACTCCAACTTTAATATCTTTCTTATAAATTGTCCATAGGTTTCTCCGCAGTTGGAGTCAGTATCTGTCCCAGTGAAGCTATGGCTCCATATACTGTGTAATTAGGCATTCACTGAACAGACAAAAGAGAAATAAACAGAAAAAATGAAACACTAGAGCACTCATGAATGGTGTGGTAAAGGTAATTCCAAATTTTGTTGCATGTCTCATTACTTACACACCATGAAACAGCTAGAAAAGGGATATTAAACAGACGCAGCTTACCACAGAGAAAGCAGATTATGGTACTGGGAGATGGAATACTCAAGTCCAGGTCTAAACCAGCTGGTGAAAAGAATTTGAAGTTAGGTTTTATCATAGATGAGATGAATGACCAAATCATTGGGCAAACACTGGTACCTCTTCATTACATTGTGAAGCAAATAAAAAGCAACCACATGAAATCCCAAAAACAAAATAAGCAGCGGAATTCCAAAGTTGTGGCAGTGGTTAGACATATAGCATGAATACATGCAGGTACAAGCAGCTGGATACAGACAATACCCAGAAGCAGTGAGCAGCTTTTCTCATTCTGGAAAGCATTTTTTGGGTATATTAAAAGTATAGTTCCAACATGTACTTCAATACCTAGCTGTTCTTATAGTGAAAACTGGCATTAACAATTAATGATACTTAAGCAACATTATTTAAAAGAACATTCACCAATCATGCCTGGAAATTCCATTGAATATTAGCTTATGACATTGATCTCAGTCCCGCCTATCTTCTCTCCATTTTGCAGCATTGAAGGAATTTGCACAACTGCACAACCTGTGAGCATTTACATAAATCCCCAGATTCTCTTTCTTTCTGACACTCTTCTGCAGCTTTTCTTTTCTTTAAAGCCCATAAATACAGACAAAATCAAAAAAGGATATAATTAATTGCAGACAGCTTTCTGAAGGGATTGCACTTAGCTACTGATGGAAAACAGCTGTGGTGCACACTGCTACATGCCATGGATGAGGAAGCATGGTTCCAGCTGGCTGAGGACAGCCACAAGGTCGTTCATCAGTAAGCATACACTCTCTCAAGCAGCATGTGACAGACCCAAAACTGTCAAGAGGTTTGAATGGAACTGCCTGTATCTTTTCCTTAAATAAACAGACCAAATCCCAAAGGTTTTCATTTTCTAGAGCTACAATACAGTAATTTTTGAAATAGAGAAAACTCAGTTGGCATTAAAAAAAAAATAAAAAATTAACTTTGTCTTCTGTACTAATTGAAGATATGCAGCTTGGATCTTTCCTGCCAGTCTTCCTCCCCAGTCCAACAATTTTTTGCTTCTTCTGCAGTTTGCATAAAATTTTGCAAATCCTCTAGTGGAAATAGAAAATGTCTAGATTGTTAGCAGCTGTATGCCTTCATGGATGCAAACAAGTCCTCTGCTTAGCGATGTCCTGTTCTGCTCCCAAGAAGATGGAACTTTTCTTCTTTCTGTAGTCCAGCCTCGTGACCAGGTACAGAGGGATGCTCACACCCATTCTCATTGGAGCTCTCTGTCTTTGCAGGGCAAATGATAAACATGGTTCATCAAAGCTGAAATTTCCCCACTAGGAATGAGATCTATCCTTGGTTTTTGCCTCCTTGCATTCCATAGCACAGGAGTACAACTGACTGCTAAGAAACTTAATGGTTATTTTAACAAAAGCATCAGACGATTGCATTCTGCCAGATCTACTTCCATGGATCTTAGGCACAGTATCTCAACCCTCTCCGCAGCCAAGTTGAAAGCTAACAAGGAAAACCAACAAGTTACAGTGCAGATATTAGAATACATGATAATAAAAATAATATTCAGAATAATTTGTACATTCTAGAGTATCCGTTATTAAAATAATGCAACTGTTCTTTTTTTTTTTTTTAATTCTTCTTATTTTTAAAAATCAGATTATATTAAATTATGGCCCTCATTCCATAGGAAATGTTTCAATATTAATTATCATCATTGTGTCTTATTTTTAGAATGGAAAATAACATCAAAGCTTCTCATTATTAGGAATGAGTAGAAGGAAAAAGTCCAGTCCTATTGCCAAAGGGTGATAACAGTAATTAATTTTGCAATAGATTAATAAGCATTGTTTTAAAATGCTATCACTACAGTTTATATTAATTCAGAGAATGTAATTTTTTCTTTATATATATACATATATATATATATGATAAATTCTTAGAGGTTACCAATCATGCATATCATTAGCAAGCATGGGAAGACTCTCAAGTCAAGATGAGACTGATCTTTTCAATTATTGAAGCAAATGAATCACCAAGCATAACAACTTGAAGGTATGTATTAAAGAGCAAAAGTCAACTCACTGGCTCTGTACACACACTGTCGCATTAAATAAACTCATATTTTATTTGTGCAGTAAGTGAAGAAGGCTAATTAAACTGAATACAATTTCAACTGCAGCTACTGGCCTTGTTAATCAGTAAACAAAGTTGAAACCTTCAAATAGGAGTGTAGGCTTCAGAGCCCCAGTACACTTGTAAAAACAGATTTAAAATCAAAGGAGAAGAAAATGACAATGTTGAAAACAACTTTGAGTCTGAACTTGAAAATTTATTAAACCATCCCATAAATTAGCATGCATTTCCCAGCCCAAGAAGTGAATCCACTGTTGCTTCTTATTAAACTACTTTACCAAACAATTATTTAGTCATGGAGTTACACTTTCTTGAATGTTTTGGGCAAAAACTGCAGATGAGTACATGGAACCAGGAACAAAATTCTAGCAATTTCAATTCACATAAACTTCATCAAATCTGTTAAACAATTTCATACTGGATGACTTGAACTTTCATTCTTCCTTGAAGTTTAATGTTCATCTTTGATCCTCAGTTCAAACAATGGAAATGAACTTTCTGATGTCCAAGGGCATTATATCTTTTGAGATAGGTACAGTTTTACTGAGATTTATGCAAGTAAACTTTCCCTCACAAAGCAACACACTGTAATTTTAGCAGCAATCTGTTCCAGGTACAAGGGGGTTCTTCCAGACTAACATTCAGAAAGACTAGCGAAAATATGGAATATTTAAATCAGGTTATCATCACAAGCTTCATTCAACCATCTAAAGCACTCATAAATTTAAAAAAAAAGTCAGGATCTGTATAAACCATTCTAGGCTAGTTCTAAAATATAGTTATTGTTGTATATTTTAAAAAGATCTTTTAAAATTTCCTGTAAAATAATATAAAATATTTTAAAAGGTTCAAATGTTATATTTGTTATTCAGTATCTTTCTGTGTATTAAGATAACAAGTTTATTGAAAGTATAAAAGACTGAAAAAAAGCCCTATAAAATATAATATAGTATAACTAAGCAAATACTATAGTTCTGATGATGTAACAGTTTATCATTTCTATTTATCTTATATAGTTGTCAGTGAAATTAATAAGTTTTCTAGGAAAAAAATCAAATTTCTATTAAAAAAACATTTGAGTGGATGAAAACAATGGTTTGGATTTGGTATCCAGGGTTCTGCAAAATTTAAAAATGAGCTTTTTTTTAATAATATAATATAATTTCTTTAAAATAAATATATATATATATATTAAATACTCATTTATGATAGCAGGTGAGGTTGTTCAATACAGATTGGCTGGCACATGGAGACTAATTTTTCACTCTATCTTTTTTCTACAGTAAAGCCTGTAGTCAGAAAAGGTTAAAAACTCAGTGAATGTTTGAAAGAAAAGCACTTATTTCTTTTCATCCAAACAAAGATTTCATGGGATTTTCTTCACCTAACTAACCTTGATGAAAAGTTTTTCTGCAGACATCTGTCTTACAATAATTTTGTTCCAAGGGCTGTTCATCTCTTTTTTACATAAAACGAACTCTGACTGTTCAGTAAGTTCTGATGGACTCCTATGTCTTAGATAAATTGATTCCTGAGAAATTTCAAATGTGGAGAAGCAGCAATGAAAATTTGAAAACACTATTGTTACATCTCCTTTTTCTTTCTTTCCTTCTTAAATCATTTCTTCTTAAGTCTGTTCAAGTAACAGCTTTTTTAAGCACATAAATAACTAGAAATCTTGATTTGAGCTGTTACTGACTTTTTCAGGTTCTTCACTTTGGCTTCACATTGCCTATCTGTTTTGTCCAATCTTTGCTGCTGTTTTGTCCAATCTTTTTTTCTCACAGTCGTTTCCAGATATTGGACATGCTTATATGAGCTGAGAGATCACTTCCACTTCTGTTTGTCCTCTCTCTAATCCATTATACCTTAAGATATTCTATTGGCAGTGCAGAAAGACCCTAATTCTGGAAAGCAGCATGATTCAATGAAGTACATAAGTGCAGGCACGAGTCCCAGTGGAACCCCATAAGCTTGAATGTTTCCCAGAACAGTGGCCAAAATAGATAATAAGAGAAGTGAAAAAGAAGAAAAAGCATAACTAATGTGATAAATGGGTATTCAGCAATATGTGGGGTTCAGTAAGTAAAAAGTCAGTACTTACAGCAACTCAGAGGAAAAAAGAACATTTCATACTGCTACAAATAACAGTTATGAATATAGGCTCTTTTATTTAAGAAATACAACAACAAGTAATACATCTAAGAAACTGCATAGTAAAAGATCTTTTAAAAAGGGCTTCAAATTCTGATCCTGCCTTTTTGGTGGAGATTAATCATATCATTTTAAAATTATTATTATTCTATTTATTTTTTTCTGTTGATTCAATCACCTGTTTCCCAGTAATTATACAAGCAGAGTCTCAATAAATAAAGCTCACTGTTATTTCATAAATCAAACAAGTAGGTCAACAACTATGATTAAGCTATCAAGATTAATAAGCAATTTTCTTTTTTTCCTGCAAAGAGTGAAAACTTTTTGTAGCTGGGAAAACAAATCTTAAATAATTTATAATTAAAAAATGCAAATTATGTTGTTCTTTATGCTAAAATAAAAAATGTATTTTTAAATATATATAGATAATATAGCATGTCACACCTTGCCATAGTTTTACCACGTCACTATGAAATCAGATAGAAAATATACTACCAGATGATTATTTTTTTACTTTTATTACTTTTTTTTTTTAATAGATACTAAAACTAAGATTTTTCAATTTTGTTAAGGAGAAAATTAAGGATCATTAAGAATAAAAAAGAGATCTGATACAAATTTAATAACATATATTCCTAATACCCATGTAATAAGTCCCAAATCAGACAATATGAACTCAAATCACAGAATCACAGAATGGGCCAGATTGGAAGGGACCTCAAGTATCATGAATCCTCAATTCCCCTGCCACAGGAAAGGCCACCAACCTCCCCATTTAATACTGGGTCAGATTGCCCATCCAATCTGGCTTTGAATACCTCCAGGGACAGGGTATCCACAACCTCTCTCTGGGCAGCTTGTTAAACAACAGCTGTTCAAACATGAAAATCTTAAAGGTATGCAAGAAATAAATGTAAATATGATGAAAATAAATCCCTAAGCCAATTCCTTAATTAATATCTTGGGGATTCTAATGTTAAACACTACCCAAACTCATATTAAATACTCTTTATTTCAATCCTGGAATTTCCCGACTTAGTTCTTGTTCTTAGTAGAAAGAATACTAATGGTTTGGCAGTACTACTTTGTGAAAATACATATGAATTTCTGTAGTATGGACTGTTCAAGAGGATTTCACTAATCACAATATTAATGAAGAAGAGCTAGAAGCCCAGAACTTTTCAATATTTTAGTACAAAGCCATGATTTTCTGCAATCTCATACCAAGTAGGATGATGTGCATTATTTATTCATTATTGTGAGACTGGCAAATGTGATGCCCATCTTCAAAAAGGGCCAGAAAGATGATCCTGGTAGCTACAGATCAATCAATCTTGACTCGGTGCTGGGGAAGGTTATGGAACGGATAATCTTGGGAGCCATCATGGACCAATTAAAGGACAACCAGGGGATCAGGCCCAGGTTTACAAACAATAGATCCTGTCTGACAAACCTGATTTCATTCTATGACAAAGTGACTCAATTGGTGTATGAAGGTAAGGACGTCAACATGGTGTACCTAGACTGCAGTAAAGTCTTTGACACTGTCCTCCACAACATCATCGTGGAGAAGCTGGCTGCCCACGGTTTGGATGGGCATACGCTCTGCTGGGTGAAACACTGGCTGGATGGCTGGGCCCAAAGAGTTGTGGCAATGGAGTTAAATCCAGTTGGCTGCCGGTCACGAGCGGTGTCCCCCAGGGCTCGGTACTGGGGCTGCTTCTATTTACCATCTTTATGAACGATCTTGATGAGGGGATTGAGTGCACCCTCAGTAAGTTTGTAGACAACACCAAGTTGGGAGGGAGTGTTGATCTGTCTGAGGGGAGAAGGGCACTACAGAGGGATCTGTATAGCCTGGATCAATGGGCCAAGGTTAACTGGATGCGTTTCAATAGGGCTAAGGGTTGGGTCCTGCAATTTGGTCACAACTAACCTGGGCAACCCTACAGGCTTGGAGAGGAGTGGCTGGAAAGCTGCTCAATGGAAAACAACCTTGGTGTTCTGATGGACAGTCAGCCGAATATGAGGCAACGATGTGCTCAGGTGGCCAAGAAGGCCAATGGCCTCCTGGATTGTATCAGGAATGCTGTGGTAAGCAGGACTAGAGAAATAATCCTGCCCCTGTACTTGGCATTGGTGAGGCCTCACCTTCAGTTTTGGGTACCTCAGTACAGAGAGGACTTTGAGGTGCTGCAGCAGGTCCATAGAAGGGCAAATAGGCTTATGAAGGGTTTGGAAAATATGCTCTATGAGGAGGCACAAAGGAACTGGGGATGTTCAGACTGGGGAAAAGAGACTGAGGGTAGACCTTATTGCTCTCTTCCCATATCTGAAAGGTTGTTACAGCAAGAGTGGGTCTGGTCTCTTCTCACTGGTGACAGGATGAGGGGACATGATTTAGCAGGAGGTTGTTAGAATTAGGGTAGTATGGTTAGCTTGTGTTTGGACTTGATGATCTTTAAGGTCTTTTCCAACCTGAGTGATTCTATGATTCTATCCTGTTTTAAAAGTTTCAGTAGTTTAATCAGGGAGTAAAACTACACTTGAGATTGGAGAGCATGACAGTGCATAAATACCAAAAAGTCAGGTGTCAAAGCAATAATCTCATAGATTACACCTTGGCTAAAAAGCAGACTTCCAAATAATTTGACAAATAAATGTTGTTTGGGGAAAAAGATGTTTCCAAAGAAAAATAAAAATGAAAAATGCAGAATTCCTCTTTTTCACTCAAAATCTGGAGTGTGGGGAAGGGAACACTTGAAGAGTACAGAATCTTGGGGAGTTCTTCAGATGTTCTCCAGTTGTTTGGTTTCTCTTCCTTTCACATATATTCTTTGAGCTGCATTAGGAATGCCTTCTGAGACAGTTTAGAAGAGGCATGAATCAGGAACATGAGGCATGAATTAGAGGCATGAATCAGGAACACTACCAGAGAGATAAGAAGAAGCAGACACAGCCTAGCCTGGACCTTGCATCACTCTTTCTTCCAATTTTATCTTTTTCCTACCCAAATTTCATGCTCTCGGTCAAGACCTGCTGAGACATGGGTCTAAAACACTGTCTGAAATGTGAACTCCAGACAAGAAAGAAATGAAAGTGAAAATTCGAAAAGAATAAGATGCTAGCAAGTGGACATCACAGAATCATAGAATCACTAAGGTTAGAAAAGGCCAGCACATCCATCTCCAACCCATCTCCACCATGCCCACTAATTATGTCTCCCAGTGCCACTTCTCCACCTTGAATATCTCTAGGAACAACGACTCCACCATGTCCCTGAAACAGCTTGTGCCAATACCTTACCACTTTTTGTAAAAAGAATTTTTTCATAATCATCCTGCTAAATTCAGCACCTTTGACATCAAGCTTTCATGTGGCCTGTGTGACAGTTAATTTTTTGTATACGAAAAAATTCAAATATTGCAGCCCGCTCACTCTGGCAGTCAACTCACTAATGTCAACTGCTATGAAATTATCAGGAAAAAAAAAAAACAACCACATCTCTAGGCACTTATCTTCCCCTCAGTCTGCCATCTTTCTCTAAGTTCATCCTATGTGAGACCTACTAATTAATTTAAATGTATTTCTAATGTCCGCCTGAAGGTAGGGAGGCCTACAGAGTGATTTAGATTAGCTGGATTGCTGGGCTGAGGTGAATGGGATGAGGTTCAACAAGGCCAAGTGCTGGGTCCTGCACTTTGGCCACAACAACCCCATGCAGCACTATAGGCTTGGGGACGAGTGGCTGGATGATTGTGAAGAGGAAAGGGACCTGGGGGTGTTGGTTGATGCTCGGCTGAACATGAGCCGACAGTGTGCCCAGGTGGCCAAGAGGGCCAATGGCATCCTGGCCTGCATCCTGGCCTGCAAATTGTGTGGCCAGCAGGAGCAGGGAGGTGATCATCCCCCTCTACTCAGCCCTGGTGAGGCTGCACCTCAAGTACTGTGTTCAGTTTTGGGCCCCTCGCTACAGGAAAGATGTTGAGGTCCTGGAGCATGTCCAGAGAAGGGCAACAAAACTGGTGAGGGGTCTGAAGCACAAGTCTTATGAGGAGCGGCTGAGGGAGCTGGGATTGTTCAGTCTGGAGAAGAGGAGCTCAGAGGAGACCTCATTGCACTCTACAACTTCCTGAAGGGAGGTTGTGGTGAAGGGCGGTTTGGCCTCTTCTCCTAGGCAACGAGCAGGACACGGGGCAATGGCCGCAAGTTGTATCAGAGGAGGTTTAGGTTGGACATAAGGAAGAACTTTTTCTCTCAGAGAGTGGTCAGTCACTGGAATGGCTGCCCAAGGAGGTGGTGGAGTCGCCATCCCTGGCAGTGTTCAAGAGGCATCTAGATGAGGAGCTGTGAGATATGGTTTAGTAGCTTTGGTAGCAATGGTAATGAGAAGACAGTTTTACTAGATGATCTTATAGGTCGTATCCAACCTTGTGATTCTATGATTCTATGATTCTAATGGATGTATAGTTGGAGCACTGTTAGCCAGTTCCTGAGGATGTTCAAACAATATTTGCAAGTTGTTTTGACACTAAACATAAATATCTGTGATTGCTACCAGTGCCAGAGAAGATCCTAATCCAAAACACATGCCGCTCACCACTGTGTGAATTGTAGTAGAGAATCAAAACACATTTTGCTAGAGATGACATGTATCATGTAAAAAACATCTGGAAACACATAGGCGGATATGTGCAGTAAAGTGGAAGGTACCAGAGGATCTGGGTCTAGTTCTTACTCTCCTGCCAATATTTGACAAGCCATTTAATTCTTTTGGCCAAAATTCAAGAAATTATCTCTGAGCTTTTAACTTCTATTTAGAACACTAAATTCTTATTGATTTCCTATTGACTGCTCTAAAACAAGCAAAGAAAAAGGTATATGCACAGTACAGCTGAAACAAAAGTTGTTCTCCTTGTATAACTGTAAATTTTTCCATACTTCTCAGGAAACAAAAATTCTTTATCTTATTTCTGATGGAATTGTGGAAGAAGTGGATCTTACAAGCAGATCCAAATGAATAGTAAATAATACCTCGGTGAATAATTTGAGGAAATAACATTTAAGAATATATAAAAATCAATGTCTCAGTGTCTGTATTTATCTTAATCAATTAGAAGAACAATAAGAAATACACTATATTTATTGAAAGAGAATTTCATCCAATTATAATTATTTTTGTATTTTGGTTTCTTCGGAGTTTGTTTAATGGGTCACTTTGGAATTATCATTAGTTGTTTTTTTTTAAAGACAAAAATACATAGAAAATATTGTCTCTTTTTGAGCAAAATAAAGTCTGTCTTAGACTAACTATTCAAAACCTTCATTTTAACTCAACCTAGATACATAAATCTGATTTCTGTGAGATATAAATTATTCTGAAGTCATTTGGCTCCTGTGGAGTTCAAGGGTTTTACTGTTATTCCACAATTTGTTTGGAAAAAAAATAAAGTACTTGATAATGGCTAATGCAACATTTATACAGAAAAACATATTAAAATTTTTAAGCTGTAGCAAATAATAGTTGTTCAAGAGACCTGTTATGGCAGCTGATGTTAAAAAAGTTAAAATATTAAAAATAAATAAAAAATAAAGACTTAATCTAGCTGTTTTCTTCATCTCACCTACATTTCTTGTTTGCAGGGCTGGAAAAAGTAGTATAAGAATAAATAAGTTAATTAGATCACATTATGTGATCTCCCACAAATGAAAGTAATTATATTCTGATTACCCTTGGATGTGTAAATTTGTGTCAGCTAAGATATTTCCACTAGGAAACCATCTTGTCTTTTTTCAGAGGCATCATGGATAACTCAGCTGTTCTCCTAAGACTTTGATCCAGTTGTTATTCACCCACAAGTTTCTTTATTTTTACCTAGGAAGCCTTCCCTGATATAAAATTGTCAACCAAGAAGTTTTGCTGTACTTCTGCTGACTGGATTTAAACCCAGTTTAGGTTCTCATGGCCCAAATACAAGTTATCACCACATTTACATATGTTGCATAAAGTTTCTTTTATTCTCTACACTTTTCATCGAAGAAAGACATATTATTATGCTAACCACAGTTAGACTCCTAATTTGCCTCTTCATTCCATTATTTTTCTGAAGAGCATGTAGTTGCTGTTCATCAAAGCTAGCATAGAGCTGGACTGTCTCTGAGCTCACTTGGGAAGGCAAAGGTGCAGCAATGTAACCCAGCATTTGAGTCCCTGGCTCAGGGCTATAATTAACTTCATGACCCTTTCAATTTTTTTAATTTTGCCAGTATCATTTCACAATTCCAGAGACATTAAAAGGGGTGTAAATAGATTTCAAGCCAACACAGATCTTGAAAAAGGAAAAATTATATTGTTTTGTTCTTGCACAGCAGCGGAGAGGATAATTAAATTTAATCATGGCAGTTTCTGTTTTCATTATTTTTCTTATTTACAAACCAAATAGGAGAGAAGAGGAAAATGGGAGAATCATCAGCTTAGGAAATAAGCCATCTTCTAAGAGCACAAGCAGTGCAACTGGCTCTAAATGTCTAAGCAGTATTTCTTCTACAAATTGCCTTGTAAGAACTATGCTAGAAGGTGCTTGTGGAGGATAGTCTAACATAAAAATCTAGGAAATACTATTAAAAGTATCTGCATGATCTGGAGGTTCCCCAGATATTTTTTGGCTTGTAGTTCTAAAGCAGAAGCCATGCTATATAGAAATGCAAGATTCCTGGGCTTAAGAGATTTTACCTGACCAACTCTGTCTCACCATCATGGCTCTCCTTCCATGGACTGGGATGAACCTTTGGCCAGGACTCATACAGAACTTGTGTCAGTCAGAAAGACGGAATAGCAGTGGAACACTGGGCTGATGAATTTCCATAAGCAAACATATATGTGTATGTCTATGTCTCCCATCATACGCCCCAGATAAAGAAATTCTAGACATCTTAGTTTTTTTTCTCTTTTAGTGATTGTTCCCATTAATATTTTGTCACATTGCTATCCTTCTAAATTCATATAAATGTCTTCATCCCTGTGGAGTTGCTGTAAGTTATTTTGAATACTCTGTGGTACAGAATCATTGATTTTACAATTTTGTCACCTTTTATTCTAGCTGAGTAGTTCACGCAATGAATCCTCTTTTGAATCACCATCTGCATTCATTACTATTTCACATTATATTTCCCCTGTCTATTTCATAGATAGCCTAGAAAATATTCAGCACATCTTTCTCTATATAAAATATAAATTAAAAATCTATTTATGATGAATATCTGGAGAAGCAATTCAGCTCTTGACAACCTAAAAAATGCTTGCCTTTGTGGATTTTTTATGTGATGATTTGCCCTGAACATACAGAAAGACAATGTCAGAGGCAAGAACAAAGTTGACATCTGTAACATTATAGTCCTCAGGCCATCAGGGTACCGCACCTCTCTGAGAACACTTTGCGCATACCATGAACACTCTTAAATGAAAAAGATATAGCCTCCTTAAGTGCAGCTCATCTTAACACAGTGTAACATATGTTCATTCATACACTATTTCAACCATGATATGCAGTTTTCTGCTAGAAGGATAGAGAAAAATAAATTTATTTAGTTAGGAAGTCTAAATCACTATATATATTACTGTTACTATTATATATTATTTTTCAATTTCCTACATCATAACCAGAGAGAACTGACAAAGTAGGTCACAGAATTTTTCATATAAAACACTATTATTCTGCACTTATTTCAAATGTTCCAACATTGGAATCATTAATAAAAACATCTGGAGTATGCTTTTTAAAGATAAAGTCTCAGGAGACCTTAGAAGTGAATCCACTACTGCTTACTACAAATCTCCAGGCCTTACCTCTGGTGATTATTTTAAAATACCCCAGAGTCTTTGTAGATTTGTCCAATTACAGACAAAATACTATCATTGATAATCTGCTGTAAAAATGGCTCTTCCATCCTCATTTCTCACAAAATGAAAATAAAAATAAAGTGCCTGTGTATGAATTTGAGTTCTTCAGGAAGAAATAAAGTCAGAAGTGGATTAGTAGCCTTATGTGCTGACTTAACAAATTACCATTCTGTTGCCTTAAGTATGTTGAAATCTATATTGCTCTTATAGATTAGTACAGTAACAGTCAAGCATGGATGCACCAACTTTAGCTGATTCGGGTCATAGATATTCTGTGCCACTATCTGTAAATCAGACATCTTGGTCTGCTCTCTACAGAGAGAAGCTAGGGCAATGGCACTCCTCTCTCAGGCAATTTAGGAGCCTGAGATACCTATGACAGATAACAAGCATGAATTTAGTTTTATGTAATGTATTCTGACACAGTAGACCATAAAGCACAGATATCTGAACTACACAAAATGGAACAAATAGATAATCTAGCACCAAGCTGGCCCAGTGATTTCTGATGGACTTGAAAAAATTAGGTGATACTGGAAGGATTGAAAGCACTTAACTTCATCTGTGCCAATATGCTTTAAAAACCTTTAGATGCTCATTTTATTGCAGGTAAAGTAGAATATTATTCAATATAATTCTTGTTCTACTAACCTTAGCACTTTATGGCCAATATGCAAGAATCGCATTATGCTGTTTGTTCTGCTTACCTTCAACTACTGAACTACTTGTTGACATCATTATCAGTAACATAAGGAATAATTTGGTTGGCTAAAGAAAAGTTTAGTGCCATCTGAAATGTCCTTGAGCATCCTGAGGTGCCTGGGATGGATGGGGATTTAAAAAAGCTTCAAGATGTTAACTAGTAAGCATTGAAGATAGCAACAGTATTTCAATGAGGTTAATGTAGTTGTAGCAGCTTAAGATAAAATACAGAGATTTTACTGTGGGTGTGCAGAATGTGTACCTGGAGCTTTCAGGAGTGCAAGAATGCTTTGTTCCTTTTTCTTTCAGACAGTCCTCCCTTCTGATGTCATTTACTTTCCTTACTTTCCTGGTGACCAATATTCTTGCTCTGCATCTTTCATAGGACCCTCAGACCATTGACTTCTCCCTGTAAACATTCATTTTTATTCTTAGTTCCTGCTAACTACTCAGGGTTAACCTTCTGCAAAGACACTGAATTTCTTTAGATGCTCCTTGTCATAACACAGAACCAAGGAGAGGGAAGTGATGGGGCTCATGGGAACACTGGAAGAGGTTTCTGGACTGCAAGATTGATTTTTATTTTTTTGCTTACTTCTATGTTTTGATACTGCAAGACATTTTTTTTTCTTGCTTCTGTTGAAGATGCAAACCTGATCAAATAGATAAAAGTAAGGATTGTTCCCATTATGAGAGATTTCCATTCTCAGTCTTTCGTCCAATAAGAGAAGAAATGTGAAATCAGAAATGTATAGACTGTCCAAATTAGGGCAGCAGATCTTGGTTGACCTAAGTCAATCAAAAGAAGCAGATAAAGAGAGAACTCTGCACTGAACAGCTCACTTACTGTATCTATATTTGGATGCATGAGAACATTAATATACATTACATTTGGAGCTGAGACATTATGGGATGGCAAGCTCATTCAATCATCAGACAGAGTGTGACCTGCAAGCAGCCTTCATCTCTGTGTTTTGCAATAAGATATCACTGATGAGACTTAGCTGCCTCACTTTTGTTTGAAGAAGGTTTCCATTTGGCAGGCACAAGGAACCTCATTAGTCTTCAAGGTCAGGATACCCAGCTTGGCTTTGGTAAGGCAAGAGTTAAAAAAAATTACATTTTTTTTGTGTGTACTCAGCAATATCTAAATACTTTTAAAGATCTAGCCCTGGTTACCTGTTTATGAAGCGGAAAGAAGGGCCTTCTCATGTTACAACATTTTTAGATTTTTAGGGCTGTTCTTGTCGTATGTACAAACATTTTTAACTCTTGCCTTACCAATATATGTACTTGGAATAACTATACAACTGTACAAGTGTGTATGTAGATTAAACACATACATTTCATTTTTATGCATTTTGGTATCTTCTACACATATTATACATGTATGTATGTATATATGCACAGGAAAGTACATTTTATGATAGGAAAAGAATTCTATGATTTTATAAGTCTATCTTTTCACTCTGCTAAGGTAAGTAGAGTAGTTTGCATGAAGGGAAAAATATCAATGTGATTTAATTCAGGAGACCCATCTGGTTGCATAGGTAGAACAAAGCTGTGCTAAAAAATATGAACATAATTAAAACAAAAATGAAACACGAAAAGCCATTCAGTAGAAAAACTACAAGTCGAAACAAACAGTATTTTTAACAAATGGGAAGAAGATCAATAGTGCTCCTGTAGGTTCTGCATAAACACTTCCTATAAGTTAAGGCACCTATTAAAATATTTTTACATGTCTTGTTAGGTAACTAGGTGTGTTAATTTTTCTCCTTAGAAAACTCAGAGCTACACATTTGGGCCAGTACTTTTAAAGAGTAAAACAGTAGCAGTGCAGCTAGACAACTTCTAAAGCACGTAAGGGTACAATCTTGTTGAAAGAGATTGGAGCAATTATTCATTAAGTAGGTGGATTTGAAATAACCTTTTATTATAACTTTAAATATTTACTTAGCACCTAAATGCTAGTAGCAATATGTTCACAAAAACCACATAACAAAAACCTAAGGAGTATCTAGATGTTAATATGCTCAATAAATATACTAAAGCCCTTTTTATTGACATTCCCAACTACATTAAAGGTGATCCTTTGTTCTAGGTTTATTAATAGCAAAAAAAAATCCAGTTCAAACATCTTCATTGTGACCTTTAGTGCGGCCTCAGGTAAAAGACCTATATCCAGATCCCCAGAGATTTAAGTTATTTTTTATCTTGATTTCATTTAGATTCATTTAGACTGAAAACAATATTAATCCTATATTTTGTACTTTTTGGATGATCTGTATGTGCTTCACTTTCCCCTCTGAATAAAGAGTGGAAAAAGTCATGTCCAGGGAGACTTGAAGAGGATTTCTGTGCTAAAATATAGAGGATCTATCCAGGATTGGTAATGGTATTTCTTTATATTTTATGCACTTGGGAAAGATATGGTGATTTAGTGAAAATAAACCGTTACGTTAGATGTTGTCAAGCCTCCATGTGAGTCAATAATCTGTATTTATCATCCAAGTACATAGAATGATAGAATCATAGAATTATTTGAGTTGGAAGGGACCTTTAAAGGCCATTTAGTTCAATTCCACTGCAATGAACAGGGGCACCTACAGTTTCATCAGATGCTCAGAACCTCATCCAGCCTGACCTTGGGTGATCTTGGGTGAGGGTGAGGGATGGGGCATCCACCACCTCCCTGGGCAACCTGTTCACCACCCATACTTTAAACATCTTCCTTATATCCAGTCTAATTCTCCCCTCTTCTAGTTTGAAACCATTTCCCCTTGTCCTGTCACAACAGACTAAAGAGTCTGTCCCCTTCCTTGTAGCAATCTTTAGATACTGAAAGGCTGCTATCAGGTCTCCCTGGATCCTTCTCTTCTCCTGGCTAAACAGCCCCAGCTCTCTCAGCACATCCTCATAGGGGAGATGTTCTCACAATACAGAGTAGGGGTGTCTAAACTATAAGTTTTTAATATAATTTTTCCATTAATCATTATGAGGCACATTGTGTACATGTTCTTATTAGAAAATGAATGTGAGATCAAGCACTGTCACACAGTTTTTCTTACTATGTGAATGTTAGCTCCCTTCCTGGCATGCTTTTGGGTTATTTCAGCCAGCAGTTCCTTAAACAAAGCCCAGTGAAATGTAGGAATTATTCTGTATGTGTAGTCTGTTTGAGGAATCCATATTGCCTATGGTAGAGTGATTTATACAAACCATGGCATGCTGCTTAATTTCAGCAACAGAATAGTCTCTGTCCTCTTTTATTTACTAATTCAAATGCTTTCTGTTGGAACCTTCCATTATGCTTTCTGTTGGAACCTTCAATTTCTATTTCAATATAGACAAGCTAATAATCCACAGTTTTCTGTTTTCTTAATTTACAAAAATCTAGAGCATTCTGAAATGTAGAGAACTGAATTATGAACTGAAATGTAGTAAGATTACAGTTTCTACTTGGATATAAAGCAATGAAAGATTGATAGCCCTATGAATCATTAGGTATATAAAATACCTAATGGCTTGCTCCAAAAGTAACAGCTCCTATTTATTTCTGTGGAAAATACAACAGCTACAAAGACCACAATACACTACTTGATGGAGAAAATTTGCAGCTACAAAATACCGTTTTTCATCACAGTCACCACCATTAGCTGTACATTTTTACCAGTGATGAGCAAGTACTGCATGCCACACTTATTAAAACTGCATGGCTGTCCAGAACACAGATTGTCTTTCATGTCACTGTCACCACTGTTGAAATAAACCACCCACTGCCTCACTGTACATGTGTGTACATCTGCTGTTTGGCCTCCATAAGTGTTGAGGCATGTCAATGGTTTCCAATTTTTCTTCATGGAGTTATTCAGTGATAGACTCTTCCATGTCAGATATTATCTTTTTCAGACTGCCTCTCTGCTTTTCTCTATCCTATAGCAACAAAATGTAAAGGAATATTGGTGGGAAGGTTCAACCTCTACTGTCACACTACCAGCATCTGCCACTAACATAATAAAATAGGAGACTAGTTTTGGAGCAGACCTTTTATGTTTAAGACTTTAATAATTGTAGTGGCATTTTTATTGAAGTGGTTTCTATCCACTGCAGTTTTTTAGTTCCATTTTCTACAATTAACAAATGTACATGCACAGTAGCATGGTTAGGATGGTATTTTATAGGCTTATAGTTAGAAAGAATATCATGGTGGAAAGGGACAATCAAAAATGAAATGCTCAACCATATCGTAGGCTTACAGTAGAAAACTCTGAAAGGAGTGATCTCCAGAAAAAGGTCCTTCCCCAATGGCAGTCAGCCCTTAAATGGGGTCTAGGAGAGATGCAGCCAGGCTCCACACCTTCTGGTCACACGGGTGAATTGCCTTCACCTGTGCTCCCATGGCTGACTCAGTCCTTGCCTCAGGTGATCAATCAGTGGTTCAGGTCATGACTTAACAGGTCCCATACACATTTGTGTTACTTCTGTTTCAGAGAAGGGAGGTCACATACTCCCAGAATCACAGAAACATTCGTTCTTTGCCGTCCCTATAGGTTAACCAATCCAATTTTCCACTTAGCCTGTAATAACAGCAGTGCCAGACTAGGCCAGGCATGCTTCTCAGACTGCACTGCCCAGGTACCTCACTGATCCTCAACTTGAATAGCTGACTCGTATCCTTGGATTGACCTTGGACCTACCTTATAAGCACAGATTTGGTTGATTATCGCTGGAATGTGAGATAACCTTATTTACCATCTCGTAACACCCAGCTTTCTAGAGTAGAGCTTTCTAGTCTTTGTTCCCATCACTTTCACTCCTAGTTCCACTTCACTTGCAAGAAAGCCCACATTTGCATATGTTGGCATATGTAGTTACTTCACGTGCAATCTTTATAGCATGTTTTGATGCTGTAGTGCTTCCTTACCGTGATTTCTTTTGCTTGTTCTCTACACTGAATCTTCCAAGTTCTTGCTATGTCATTAAGCATATGGTATTAGTGCTTAGAACCTCCATTCAAAGCACAGTTCAAATTCAGTGGAGGAGGTAACTTCATACCAGAGAAGTCCATCATGGAAAAGAGACAAAAGATATAAAAAGACAGCACTTACAGATAGAAAAATTCTGAGGCTGTGCAGAATTTCAGTAACACTTTGTGAAGTCCTAAGGCTGCAAGGCACATTTACTTCCTTGTCTGCTAAATAACAGCACCTCAATTCACCTATAGAAATGAATTTGCCTTCGTGAAGGATTTAAACACATTTACCTTTATGTTGCAAGATATTTAGCAACGTAACACACTTCATCAGCAATAAGATTTCTTCAGTCCTTATTTAAAACATTTGTCTTTCGGAATCATGCCTGGTAGTTTTAAGTATTGCAGTTATCTTTTATTTAAGTCACATCTTTTTTCTTCAGTGTTAGTCACTAACACTCATTTTCAGTGCTATTCATTTTTTCCCAGCAGCATTTTATCAAGCAGGTATGATTAATAGTCATGTTTTCTTAACTATTTTTTTCTTAAAAAAAAAAAAAAAAAAAAAAAGATTGCTGGCAGGCCTAGATAAACTCGTCCTTTTGACACATGGCTCAGGGCATGTCTTTAACGCATTTTCACTGATATTAAAAATATTTACAGTAGGCATGTTTTCAAAACTTCTTACACTTGATTTATATTAAGCCACTCCTTAACAGCAAGCACCAGTGCTAGCTGCTACAAATCTAATGACTTCTACAGTGAGAACTGAGAAAGTAGGTAAAAGACAAGGAAGAAGGACAGAGATTTAAGAAAGGAAATATAGAAGGAGATACAAGTGCTTTGTATCAATCTTGCAGACTACCTATTATCGTCAATTTCCTGTACGCCAATGAGACTGCATTGCATTATTGCCCCTTAACCTACTTCCAGGTCTTATTGAGCCTAAATACTAACCTGCCTATGCACGTTGTCAGGTAGATCTATCAAGTGCTGGAAATGCTTTCAAAAGAAGGATAATTTAAGCTCAAATACTGGAAATAAGCATCAATTTCAGGCTCTGTTTTACAAAACTCTCCAAAATCTAATTCCATAAATGGACATAGATACTAGTTTTATAATGGAATTTCAGCCTTTTGTTGTTATTTTATTGTTTCCTATTACCTGTTTGAAACATGGGAAAATACATTGTCTAAAAAATGAATGTTAAAGTTTGTAAATGGGAATTCACACACTAGTGCATTCATACACAGTACTACACTTTGTATAGTATGACCGCTTTTTAAGACTCCAAGCTTGCATGTAAAATTCCCTGGAGATCTATGATTTCATTATCAACAACATTGGGACCAGCTGTTACGTGATACAAACCAACATAGGAAAGCAGCTGACTTCTTATGTTGTTCAAATAGCATGTATAACTAAGTACAAAACATACTTGTCAGTGATGGAAAAATGGTGTTAGTCCTGTTCCTCAGTCCCGAAATACATATAGCCTTCAAAGTAATACAATGCAAAGGTTATGAATTGGCATCCCATCTTTTTCAGAGAGAACGAATGCTAGCAACTGGGTCACTCATTTTTATTCTACGCACCCTCAGCAATTTGTTGACTAGTTTCTAAATTTGAATGAGAATTGAGCCTGGCTAAAGATTTTAACTGTTTTGTAAAAAATAACTACTTGTAAAAACGTTACACATATTAAAAAGCATCCAACAATATAACACCTAAATGATTTTTATAGAAAGATGACAATAACAACGCTATTCAATTTTTCATTAAATATTTATTTTTAAGGACTGTTTTCACATTACATAGTTTCCAACTGAGACTTCTATTATTAAGAAATTTGTTTTAACATAACTTATTGCTTTCCTGTCCTAGTTTTTTTTTTTTTTTTCTTTTGATCAATCCTGAAGGTTTTCAAAATATCTTTAACACCAAAAGAAGTTACAAAGTAGTGAACAGAAATGTAAAGTGACACAACTTTGTTCCACAGAAGTTTAGCTACACACATAAGAAAAAAGAAAAAAAAAAAAAGGAAAAGGATGCAGAAAATTTTTGGATAAAAGTAGGAGGTTATTCATCACATCATCTCACGAAAAAATGAAAAATGAGACGACTCCAGTACAGCTGGAAAAAATTCTGATCATGATATTTTATTCCAAGAATACTGATGTTTTTAATCATATCTCAATTTATTTTGAATTAAACAAACAAACAAGGATACTTAAGACTATTTTTTTCTTCTGTCACACCGAAGACTATTACACAATAAAAAATTAAAATGTTCCTGTGCTTATTTTTTTTTGTCAATCACTGCAGTAAGATAACTATTGAAGACAGTAAGACTGACAATACAGACTTGTTAGGGAGAACTGAATTCTCTCATCAACTGGCCTATGTTGACCATTAAAGGAGCATATTTTCTTTTTGTCCTTCACTTTATATGCATTCTGACTGCATATTTTGTAAAAGAAAATTTCTCCAAATGCCCTACTTTGTATAAATCTATGGCTGGTGTTAGATTAAACAGCCTCTGCCAGTTACGGTGTAAAATTACTAATTAGTACATTCTTACTTGCTTTGATTAGTGCATATGAGCAACAGTGAAATCTAACACCCCAGCAATTCAAGGATGTGACAAATTGCCTGTAAAGAATCAAAAGTCTAAACCTTATGAAGAAGACCCGAAAAAAATGCTAATTTTAAATATTTAAATGGTAAAAATAAAGAGAAAGGATTCATGGAGACCCATACTGAATTGAATAACTTCATTTTTAATCTGCAGAAATTAACTCATAGACCAGTAACACTCTTCATATACTAAAGTGGTATAGGTTTGACACAGTGAAAAAGCTTCCAGTCAGACAAAGGTCAATCCTCTTCCTTTTTGTGCAAACACAAAACAAAAACAAATCTGCCTGACCTAGGTCACATCTTCTTGATTTAATCCTCAAGAGCTCTGCAGTTGTTTTGATGTCATCTTTAGAGACCATAGATTTCAATGGGCACATCAGGGACAGCTGGGCTGACTGGTGCTCCCGAGGAGCTCCTCCTGAGCTTGGAGGAGCACTGGGAAATGCCACACAGAGATAGCCATGTATTTGTGATCTGGTTTAAATCCAGAATTGGTATAATGTAGCATGAAGCCTGATCCATGCTGTAGATCAGAAATTTGTATTTCCATACAAAATCCATATACTCATCATGACTTTCAGGTAACATTTGGCTGCATTCTGCACAGGTTAAGTGCTAGAAAATTGAAGAAAAATAATGTGGTTTCTGAGAAATGATCCTTCAGATATTTGTAAAGGGATAGGGACTTTCCACAGAGTACTTCTAGTTGCATTAGGGCAGAAGAATCCTCTACAAAGGAAATTAACTGACCAGATGCAAAACACCATGCAGGATTATAGTATTATTATATTATCTTCCATGAAAGTGGTTTACACATGCCACTTTGGTATGCAGTTCTGTAATGTCTCTGAGCATCTGTTGTGCACATCAAGCCTGTTAATCATTTTTGTTCTGAAACCTGCCAGAAATTAAGGTGAAGATCCTTTTAGAATGACCCATTTGTGTAC
Source organism: Tympanuchus pallidicinctus (assembly GCF_026119805.1). Taxonomy (NCBI): domain Eukaryota; kingdom Metazoa; phylum Chordata; class Aves; order Galliformes; family Phasianidae; genus Tympanuchus; species Tympanuchus pallidicinctus. The sequence goes on along the minus strand of NW_026294618.1, from coordinate 8,202,209 downwards.
CTAAAAGACAATGAAAAATGCTTTCTATCAATGGAGTATAGATGGCAGAAGACAGAATTTTTAAGAATTGATTTGTTTTATTCAGGTTGAGTGATGTTTGTGCTTTGTTTTTAGGGCATGCCAGGGATTCAGTGTGTCATGTTCTGGTTGTTGGGAGGTGCTGGGAGACTGTTTTTCTCCAGACATGTATTCGCTTTTATCTACTGCTTTGATGAATAAGTTAAGCAACATATTCTGAAATTACTGCCAAGCAATGAGATTTTGGTATCACTGAAAGTACGAAGGACTGAGGCTTTATTAAATGGAAATTATGATTATTGTAATTAGTTATTACAGACAAACTAAAAAAAAGGTCATTAAGCTATTTAATGTATAGGATGCTTCTTGTTTTCCTCATATGTAATCATTTAATGAACAAATATTGCTTTCTTTCACTATGTTCTATTCTACATTCTGTAGGACTTCTTTATTTTAAAAATTTTATGATATTTAACATTTTCTTAATCTAACAATCTCTAATATTTGAGATGCTGCTTTTATTAATGAGTGATACTGTTTTATTTTTTTTTTGCTTTTCAGGTGACAGCATGGGCATTTCCAGCAAAAATATTCAAAACTATGACTCTTCCCTTGTACACTTAATGTCAGTAAAATAGGATAACTAAAAAATTTATGAAGAATAAGTGCAGAAAAACAGGGTGAATATTATAAAAATGAGTTTAATAAAAAACTGAAATAAGTATTTGTTGACTATATCTTCAATTTCTCTTATTTTTCATCGAAAATATTAGATGACTTTAGTTAACACAGAATATAATATATTCATGCAGTGGAAAACTTGACTATTGAAGTACACTACCTCTGCAAGTATAGAACATTTATTTTCCTAACTACTGAAAACACCTCCCAATATATATTTTATTGCAGTCTGGTTTCTGTTGCCAGTGTATGTAAGGTGATAGTTTCTCAGTTAATTCATTTCCTGTTTGCTAAATGAAGTTACCAGTTTTACCACCTGAAATGCTCTTGCAGGCAGGCAGCAACTCAATTAACAAGAATAATAAAGTTAGTTGGTCATCTTTCAGTGAGCACAGGCCATTCAAATGACCTACAGCCAACCAGCTGCCTATTAAAGAGCTATCTTAGCAATCTTCTGAACACTTCGCTTCAAGGCAAACATAAACTTATTTGCTAATTGCTTACCAGAAAGAAAAAAATAGTCAGACAACATCACTTTCTTTTTAATACATGGCAAGAAAACTCTTTAAGAAATACATAGACATCAGAATGTGCATTATTCACCTTTACCTACAAAATGAAAGATTTCTTACGTGTATGAATGAACATATATTTTCTCTCTGAAAAGAAAAACTGTTTGCCATAATTGTATTGTCTCTCAAATAATACAGATTACTTCTAGTCATCCTGTTGCTTCTTAATGGTTGAATAGACTACAGGCAGCCATGTAATGTTTGGCTTTTTCAGCAGGTAGTATTTTAGCTAATATTTAAGTACGGTGAAGTTTGCCAATCTTGTCTCTGCTTGGAATATAAAATGTCATTAGGACACAAATGGTCATCTACTCGCAAAGCAAATGACCAGTTTATGACTAGTCTCATTTCACTCTGGATGTCAGCAAGGAACTGAGTCTGCTGATCTGAGCTATATACTTGGTCAATGGTGACTTTCATGAGTGATAATGAACATATAAAGCCACAGTCAACATGATATTTCTAACAGCAGTGTTTGATTACTACATGCTTCTGAAATACTTTTCTTTCTGAAAGTTCACCTTTTGCCTAGAAGTTCACTGGGCTGATGTATCTGGACCTCAGTGAGAAAAAGCATTCAGTTTAATTTCTTTTGACTTTACAAGTTATATCCTAGGCTTTTATCAGATATGCCTGGTACATTTTGCAGACAACTGCTCTGTTTTCTTGTGACAACATTTACGGACTGCTCAGACCTGGAGATCCTTTTGAAGTTCTTCACCTGTGAAGTGCTTAACACTTTCTTCAAGGATGCATTCATTCTGCAGGTTCTGTAACTATTCCTGAAAACCTTTATTTGCTACTTGAGAGCAGCCCTGTAGAGAAAGATCTGGGCCTCGAAAAAGTGAATATGAGCAGGCAGTGTGTTTCATAACTCAATTCTAACCTGGCCAGTGCCAAAAGAAGCATGACTACAGGTCAAGGGAGGTGATTGTCACCCTCTATTACAGTTTTGTGACAACCCACCTGCAGCACTGGATTCAGTTTCGGGACCCCCAACATAGGGAGTACATTGACCAGTTGGAGTGAGTCAAAGGAATGCTATTAGGATGATCAGAAGGATGGAGTACCCCTCCCAGGAAGTGATCTGGGGTTGCTCTGTCTAGAGAACAAAGGGCTCTGGGAACACCTTATCACAACTTTCCAGTAGCCAAAGGGGGCCTAAAAGAAAGATGAGGAGAGACTCTTTATCAAGGAGTGTAGTGATAGAACAAGGGGTAATGATTTTAAACTGAAAGAGAGCAGATTTCAATAACTCATTAGAAACTCTTTACTATGAACATGGTGGATGTCTTATCCTTGGAACTGTTCTAAGCCGGGTCTGATAAGGTGCTGGGCAACCTGATCTACTGGGTGGCAACCCTGCCCAGGGCAGAAGAGTTGAAACTAGATGGTCTTTCAATCTCTTCCAACCCAAACCATCCTGTGTGATTCAGTAATTCTCAGCAATCCCTCAAAATATGAACTTTTAGTATATTATGAATAATAATTGCAGGTTTTGATTTTCCAGCCTCCTAAACACAGTCTGTTTTTTATTAGAGTTCTCTAAGGCAACTGTAGTATTTCTTCAGATAATATTACTTCAGGATGTTCAAACAATGCAGTAGGCTTCCTAAAGATGTGGTTGGTACCCCATGCCTGTTAGTGTTCAATATGCATTTGGATAATGCCCTTTATAACATGCTTTAACTTTTGGTTACCCTGAAGCAATTATGAAGTGGGCGTCTTTGGTGTAGGCGCTTTCCAACTGAACTATTCTATTCTATTCTATTCTAGATATTTTCTAGTAGAATTTGTTCAGTCAGAAGTAGTTTCTGATAAAGGAGAAATGATGGCCAGATACTTGGATTCCCTTAGCATATATAGCATATGTCTAGAGAATAAAATTATCATTCCATCGTAAATCAAATGCTTACATGTGGATCATTGCTAGTTGTCCATTATTAAGTAAATTTATGGAGACTAGCTAAGATGCAGATGTTTCTACTCCAGGTAGCTGAAGTTAGTTCAGGTGTATACCAGCCCTTTTTTAACTCATCCATTTCTGCAGTATGACACTTCACTCTATGACAGAGTAGCAAGTGTCTCATTTGTTCATTTATTCTTTGGCCCCATATAGCTGCAGAACATTTGGAGATGTTCTTTGGGCTTCAAAGAATCCTTCATTCTAACCTGTTCCATATTACTTGCCTATTAAATATCCTTCCATTAACAGTCCAAATGTAAAGTGTGCTAACACTAACATGCTAACACTGGAATCAACAATGGCAAGACGAAATATGAACATTGATGTATCTAGAAAAATACATATGCAGACTGCAAGATAGACTCTCAACATTAACACAGCATGCTTTTGCCAAGGGAACTAAAGCGGTTTTGGATTAATCCTGAAATGAGACACTATAATTGCACAATTGTATAAGTGCTCAATATTGAAAAGTAGATCCTCACAATGCTCATGCATAAGATGAAAGTAGAATCCTGAGAATGATTATTCTGGCCAAGTGCCCCTCTGTGGAAAAGGGCTGTACAATATAGTTGTGAAAATAATGCAAAGATAATCATGATTAAACATAAATCTCATTAAATATCTACATGAATTATAGGCATTTTGAATTTCTCACCCCATTTTAAAAAAGAAAACAAACAAACAAACAAAAAAAAACACCAAAGATTTGGAAAAAAAAATCTCCTCCCCATAGCGTTTCATAGCTATGCAATTTTTCAACACAAAAAAGGAGAAAAGCAAGATACAACAAAAACATGGGTTGAGCTCCTTTGAGAAGGACTGTTTCTATTTCCTTCTACAGAAATAAACAAGTGTTCCCAAATAGCAACATTCAGTTCAAGTTACAATGAAAATCATAAAAAATCCATTTGACATCGTTACCCTATTTACTACTACTTTAACGAAACCATGCTTAACAAATTAATATCCATTCACAGTTGGAATCTTCTGTGTCACTAATATGGCATTTGAAAAATAAAACAAAACAGCAGTTTGACTTCAAATTAAATTTATACAACATATTTTACCACAGCTGTGTGGCAAAACTTTGTAACTTTCTTCTACGAAGTCTATAGATATTGATAATATTTTGTAGAAAATCCATACAACTTCCTGCGTGTTGTTAGACTGCAAAAAATACAATTGAATTAATGTTTCTCTCTTCTTTTAATTCTTTTGGTGATTATCTGTATTTATGCTGATTACAAATTCATTGTAATGCTTTTTCTAGTGCTCTACCAATGACTTGAAAAAACTGCTTTAGTGTCTAGAGGGCACAGTGTTACTGAGACAATATGGGAACAACTCTGAGATTTGCTGGAGGAAGAATTGCTGTAGGAGATGTTATGACAGTTTATCTATAAGACAGTAGAATAACTCATGTCTGAAGAGACCTTCAGGGTTTTGAATTCATGATAGTATCAAAGTGAGGTCCTAAAATACTCTCTACAGTACAAACATATTCGTTGCTGTATTTTTGAAATTGCAGCACAACAAGCAAGCATTTTGTCTATAGAAATGGTGCCAATTGGGCAGAAATGGAAACACAAATTCTCAGACTTTTTTCCTTCTGCATTTTTGCAAGTCTTAAACACAGAAAAGAACAGAGGCCCTTCCTTATAATGCTACCTTTTGGTTCTTTCTGTTCACTGTTTTTTCAAAAACATTTATTGGGCAGAAACAGGAAGATAGAAATGGAATTATGCAGTATTTCTGGAAATAATTTAATGGTTACCTATAGGACCAGTTAAACATAGAATGTCTGTTCTGCTTCAGCTGATATCACAATATGCTTTTCATCAGCAGCACTAACTTTTAAACCAAACAATATGTATTCTTTATCATTTTTTATCAAATTAATATATATTTTTTTAATTTATTGACAAGAGTTTAAACAACTTCAAGGCATTAAATGAAACAACAACAACAACAAAAGACATTTTTCATTTCTCTTTATCTGTGTTTTAACTTCTAGCAAATAGAGAATGCTAGGAATTTTATGAAGCCTACTTCAGTGCATAGTTTAAGCCAGTTTTGACCAATTTCTGACAAAGTGCATTTTCAGGACATGCTGTATTTTTGCTCTTGCCTTCTGTTCTATCACTTCATAGCAACAGTCTGATTTTATAAAGCCGTACTGAGGCATTTGGCTGACTGCTTAAATGAGCTGCTCTGCTATTTAAATGAATCTTCATCAGCTCTCTTAAGGATTTTCAGATATTTTCCAGAAGAAAAATGCCTCCTAGCACTTCAAATGCTCTTGATGTTCTATTGGTTTTCCTTTGTGCTTTTCCTCAACTTTTTTTTCTTTATCCACTCACTTGCTGTTGGTGTAATTCTTTTTTAGGACATTCAGAATTGCCAGAATACCACATAAACATAATATTCTTCAATCCTTTTCCTCTTTTTCAAATATTTCTCCTCCTTGTTTTTGATGTTATTCCCTTCAGAAATTGCTTTCAATTGGCTTAGCTTTTCTCTTTTCTCTAAAAATCTTGCCTCAAGCCTTCAACTCATATCATTCAGTGCAGACATATAAATACAAAGAGACAGGCAATTGTATGATGCAGACTTATATCACCTATAATTACTGGAGGAAATATTAATGGTTATAACTCCATGATTTCATGAGCAGGTGTATGTACTACAGATTAATTAACTTTTGTTATCACTCCTTTCAGTTTAACACAATTTAATATATATCACAGAATCACACAATTATGTAATAGTTGAGGTTTGAAGTGTTCTCTTGGAGATCATTTAGTTCAAATGTCCAGTTCTAAGCAGGGACAACACTAGGAGGCCATTCAGATTTGGAATGTTTCCAAGGAAGGAGGTTCCAAAAAGGTCATGGTCAGCCTTTTCCATTATCTGTTCATGATTACAATAAGAAAGATCTTCCTTCCATTCTCCTTGTTCTGTATATTAAATATCACTGAAAAGAGATATCTTCTTTATGCCTTCCCATCAGGTGTTTATAGACATTGAGAAGATCGCTCTGAACCTTCTTTTTTACAGGCTGAATACTTTCTGATCTCTCAGCCGTTTCTTATATGAAAGATGCCTACAATATTTTAGTAAATTTCAGGACCTTCAGAGGCTTCAGATTTCTGAAGGCAAATCTTACCAGTAAAGACTGAGGCAAAGAAGTATCTTGGCCTTCTCTATATTTTCGTTACCAGGTTTTCTGTCCCAGTCAGTAGCAAGACCACATTTCCCCTAGTTTTTCGTTTGTTGCTGGTACACTTACACAAACCTTTCTTGTCGCCTTCCATATCCCTTACCACCCTTTGCCCACCCAATCCCCAAAGTGCAGCTATCCAACCAGCCAACTTCTCTCAGTTTTGTAGATTTTTTTCACATGATGCCATATGGTACGGAATATCTCTTTGGCTCCCAGCCAATACCCAACATTTCCCAGCCCCCCACTGGGGGAACAGTATGAGAAACTGAAAAATTGAAACATTCTTGACTATTTACAGGACTGCTCAGCAACAACTAAATCACCAGTATATTGTTAACATTTCTTTCCTCCTAAAGCCAAAACATAGCATCATGCCAGACACTATGAGGAAAATCAGCTCTGTCCCAGATGAAACCAGAACTGATGACAGAATACTTTTAGGTGATTCACTAATATTTTTGTTCTATTCTGCAATAAATGTAGACTGAAAATTAGTAAAGAATTTTATTTATTTTGTGTTAAATAAACACACGATTTTCTTGATGTTCCTTTCTCTCCTCTGGAACAGATATAGGCTTTCCCATCTACTATCTGCATACTCATATGTAGTGGAGTGTGTTATTTCCTCAGAGTTTATCAGGGCCTACATACTATTCATCATGGGCAGTCCAAAAGAACAAACACCAAAGCAGATTGATGTTATGTTGAGCTATTAGGAAACAGTTGTTTCACTTTTTCCTAGTGGCTTAATAGAAAATGACACATATTTTGTCACAGTTTCACAGAATAATTGAATTACAGGATCATAAAATGGTTAGGATTGGAAGAGACCTTAAAGATAATCTAGTTCAAAATATTCTGCCATGGACAAGGACACATCCCACTAGATCAGATTGCCCAAAGACTCATCCAGCCTGGTCTTGAACACCTCCAGGGATGGAGCATTCACAGTTTCTCTGGGCAACATGTTCAAATACATCACTACTCTCATACTAAACAATTTCTTTCTTATAACCATCTTAAGCTACTCTCTTCTAGTTTAAAACCATTATCCATCATCCTATCACTGTACTCTGTAATAGAGCCCCTCTCCATCTTTCTCATAGATCCTGTTTAAGAACTGAAAGGCTTATCTGGAACTTTCTCTTCTCCAGAAGAACGACTCCAACTCTCATCCTCTCTTCATTGGAGAAGTGCCCCAGCCCTCTGATCATCCCTATAGTCTTCCTCTCGATCATCTTCAACTGCTCTGTCCTTCTGCTCGAGGCCTCAAAGCTGAATGCAGTACTGCAGGTGAGGCCAAAAGGGAGTGGAATAGATGATCACGCACTTTGACCTGCTGGCCACACTTCATGAAGCTCAAGTTACAGCTGTTTTTCTGGGCTGCAAGTACATATTGCTGGCTCATTTTCATGTTTTCAGCCACTCACCCTTCCCCAAGTATTTCTCTGCAGGGTTGCTCACAATCTACTCATTGCTCATCCTGTATCCATGTTTGGGATTGCCCTGACTTGGGTGCAGAATACAAGTAATAAAATACAATTTTAGTTTTTCATAATACACAACAATATTGTATCACCATTACTACTGTTTTTCATATTACTTCTAATGGTAGTGCTATCGGCCTGGATTGTTCCATTTGATCTAAGGTAGTTAAATGAAATGTCTAAATTATTTTCTTAGTTCTCTGAGTTATTTTGATTTTGATTTTTTTTTCTTTTTTTTCTTCTTCTTTTTTTTTTTTTTTTCCTTTGATAGCTGTACGGTATCTGTAATAATACATTCTATTGCAAAGACAATGCTGATATGCTGATCTTATATTCTCTGAATTGTTCTCTGGGGAAATATGTGCCCCTCCAGTAAAGAATTACACACAGATAGCCTAGAGATCTTTACATCAGCAGGGAAAACTGTATGAATTTAGGACACAGTGTCTGGGAGATCTTGCTGGTCTGACAAGGATGATGTGTGATGTGATATCCAGTGTGATGGACTTGTTGTCTTTATATATATACTATAATAGTCAGACCCAAAAACCATAAGCTTCAAATTTAAAATTTCTGGTTTTTTCTTTGGTGTATTTTCCTACAGTTTCTGTAAGTTGCAAATTGTATCGGAAACAAATTCCAGACAAAAGAGAAATCAGTATGTTTTTCTTAGATTGTGATGACATCCTGCTTTTCCTATGCTGTGAAGGCATTTTTTTTCAGAGTGCCTTCTTGAAAGGGACATAGCTCTGATACTTGCAATGTTGATTCCATTTCAGGTATTTCAGTTAGCAGCATATTGCTCCTACTTTTATTCCCTGGGAAGACTTAGCTGGGTATTAATCCTGAAGTTTCTTGTTTAGGGATTCAAAAAGTTAAATATCTGACATCTTAAAAGCATTTGAAATTTTAACCCAAATTCTTCTGGGTATCAGAATTGCATAGCATTGTAAATTGTTTGGGAATTAAGGCATATATCTCTTGGATGGTGGTTTGTTTGATTTTAAGTGAACTAGAAAAGTAATGTTGATTCTAACTGAAACCGACATGATAATCTACTGGCATGTATTCTTTTGAAAATACTGGCTCTTGGCAGGTACAGTGGTTGACTGCCTATTGAATTTGGCCTCAGGATATCCATCTTAGGCAGGCAGTCTGCAATGAAACCAGACATCAAGTCTGCATTCGATAAACAGAGGAGGCGAGACTGGTCATTCTTTAGTTCAGGACAACGTAATTGCATCCCACAGGACAGCAAAAATTCTGGTTATTCTCCTCTCCCCGTGAGGAATCTAGAGGCTATTCTCCTCTTATTAGTTGTTGTTGGACTTTGTCTGGTACTTTGCCAGGATCCTCTATTGTCTCATCACGTACACTTATGTAAATAGAATGAGATGGGTAATGGCAGAACACAGACACTGGTTTCCTGTAAATAGGGAAAATATATTCCACCAGAAGCCTTATTGAAGTCTACTCCATGCCCAGAGCAACAAATCAGTTTCACTTTCCTTTCTCTTTTCTCCCTTTTTCCTCTTTTGTTTAATTTGATTTTATTTTTTTTTTAGTAGAGTGGGTCAGTGCTTCTCTATGATGGTTAGCTGGGGAAGAAAACATAGAGAAAGAGCTCTTTCTTCAATTTTATATCATTTTTTCCCTCCCTTCCCACATCTACTAACCATGTTTTATAGAAATAGGCATCCTGCCACATCAATTGTCTCACTTCCCTTACAAAATCATAATATCATAGAATCATAGAATCACTCAGGTTGGAAAAGATCATTGAGTCCTATCCTTATCCAATCCCTAAACAGTTTGATTTACACTGAAAACAATTTAGTTAGTTCCTACAACACAGTGCCATGCCTTCCACTGGACTGGACACAAAACTGTGTATCTTAGTTTGAAACTGGAATGGAGCAGGTCATAAAACAGGATTTTCATTTCATCCTTTGGTGGTTATATTTCAACTAGATCAGTTTCCTGAAGTGGATAACAGCACAAACTGTCATATCAAGAAAGAAAGCTAGAGTGACACAGATAAAAAAAGGTTAGTTTTTACTCTGAATAAATTTTGATTTAAATACACATCAAATTACATTTTCTAGTATCTGAAAGCTTCTTTATCTGCCTGTTGTCCTTTCTTCAACAAGATGTCTTCTTAAACAAGACCTATTTTCTGTGGCTGTTTATGTTATGATTCTGGCTTTGATCTTTTGTCCTTCTTAAGGAAAGTTGATGTAAATCTTACATATTCAGGTACATGGAAAGCATATATCTGTGATACATGTAGATACATATGTATGTATTCTTTATCAGTATCTTTAAATCAGGGATTTTCTGATTGGTCGTCACAGAGATTACCATGCCTTCACTCAATGAAAAATTATAAGCAAATAAAAGCCAGGAGAGCAACGATTTCCTATTAAGCTTTTTGAAAGAAGAGAACCTTCAACTGGGTAAGTGGGTGCAACAACCAGTTATAAAGCAGTTGAGGAACAACTGGAAGAAAACAAAGAAGGAAGGACTTCTGAAATGTACAGTAATAAGGAACACCTCAAGGATCAGTTTATCAGTTTTGCTCCAGCTCAGTAAAGCTCATATGAATCATAGAATTGTAGTGTCATAGAATGGTTTGGGTCGGAAGGGATCTTTAAGATCATTTAATTTCAACCCCCTGCTATAGATAGAGACACTTCCTTCTAGACCAGATTGCTCACAGCCCCATCCAGCCTGACCTTGAATGCCTCCAGGGAAGGGGCATCCACAGCCTTGCTTGGCAACCTGTTCCAGTGTCTCACCACCCTCACAGTAAAGACTTTCTTTCTACTATGTAGTCTAAGTCTACCTTCTTCCAGTTTAAAACCATTTCCCTTCTCCTGTTGCTACCTGTCCTTAAAAAAAGTCCCTTCCCTGCTTTCCTGAGTATTAATCTTACTGTGGGCACTAATGTGAGCATTAATCTTACTAACAAAGAAAATGCAAGCCATGTCTCAAATGATGTCAACACACAAGCCTACAGTTACACTAAATACTGGGATAAATGCATGTGAAAATTCTAAAAATAGCAATAAAATCCTGGTCTTTAGTTTAATTAGCCCCGAAACAAAATGTAATAAGCTTTTTTTCTGAGTCCCCTCGGCTAATTTCTTTAATTTTCCTGTCCCACAGAATTAGTCTTTGATACTATCTTCATTAGATAAAAAGGTTAATTTCAACTTCTGCTGGCTAGCACATGCTAATTAATATATTGAAACTCTGCTATACTTTTACTGTACTCTATCTGATGAAAGCTAGTCAAAATAAGTACTATCAGCGGATGTGTTAAAATTCACTTTATCCTTACAAGAATTTTAATGTGCATTCACTAATAAATAGCCAGTGTAATGTATCACAAGCATTAATTAATTGCAACCAAACAGAACTTCTAATCATTTGTAGCAATGACTACTTAACTGATATTAGTAATGAAAATAGGAACCCGTCCTTTATGTAGATCACTCCAAAAGTAATGTTTCTGATTTATTTCCATGGAAAATAGAGCAATACAAAGACCACAATAGCACTATTTGATAGAGCAAATTCTCAGCTACAAGATGCAGTTTTTCAATGTACTCATTGCCATGCATAGTCATATGAATTTTTGTCAGCAATGAACAAAAGCCTGCATGCTGCGCTCATAAATACCTGCATGTCTGTCTGGAATGTGGATTTTCTTTCATGTCACTTTCGCCACTGCTAAAACACAGCATCTACCTCCTTACTGTGCTGACATCCACTGTTTGTTCTCCATAAATGTTCAGTAAGACTCAATGAATATCAATGGGTGCCATTTTTTCCACATGAAGGAATTCAGTTACACCCCTTGCTTTGTAACACACTTCCATGTCAGATGCTTCTTTGCCAGACTGCCTCTCTGCTGCCATCTGTCACACGGAAACAAAATATGACAGAATATTGGAAGGAAGATTCAACCTCTACTACTGTATCACCAACATCTGCTTCTGACGTTGTGGGCTGACAAAATAAAATTGAAGGTATTACTTTCAGAGCAGCCTTTCCGTAATTCAAGTCAAGCAGAGATAGGTAATTGCCTTGATGAGTGTTTCAAGAGACTGTAAGAAATTACTGAGCCTTAAAAGATAAGGATTTGTGAAGATCAAGAGAATGAGATGTTACTTGTTTTGTTTTGTCCTAAAATTTTCACTTCATCACCCTTTTCATGATATGTAGGTTGTAAGCCACTGAATGAGAAACACTGACACAGAGCTGAAGTTATAGATACAGCTATTAGTTTTCAAGACCTCCAACACTTAGTTTATGTTACTGAGTAGAAAGTTTACGTTGATTTCTTCTTTTAATTGATCTGCCTTTTGTGCTAGGGTGACAGTGAAAAGTACTACTAAAATTCTAAGATAATGCAGACAAAAGAAAATCAGAAAGAACTGCCACACAATTCACAACTGTTTATGAAGTACATGTGCTCTATTCTGTGTTTTTCCCAGACACTGCTGTGATAGCTAATGTCTCCCAGTAGTGACAGTGACACTTACTGATGGCATAGTTTTAAGTTAACTGGATTCCATTAACAGATGTCTGTGTAAATCCCTAGGATGCATTGACTGATAACACAACCCCGCATGGAATATCAGTACAAAGCTCGTGTTACTGCACATCACATTAATTGCATATCTCAGAAAGTTTTCCATTAAAATTGCAAAAAAATTTGGTCAGCTAAAGCTCTTTTAAATCTCCTTTAAAACAGATTTGCAAACTACGCTTACTCTGCCTAAGCAGTGTGTTTGGATTAATTGTGAACCCAATTAACTTGAATCAATTTGTGGTAGAATTAATGGTATACGAGATACGTAACTATTTACTGGTGAATAATCAAACTATTTATTTAGGTGGACTGTAGCAATATTACTGCTAGGAAATTATTTCGTTGCTTATATGGTCCATTTACTAAATATAAAATGCAAGCCTGTTTCCAGTTCTGAAAGTGCTACTTATCACATTTATCTACATACACAGCACAGCTGTGAGGTGTGTATTGCAAGACATTGTAATAAAGCAGGGTTTAATCCATTCCCTCTTCCTATGTTTCGTATGACACTCGCATTAAGCACTGATTTTTGCTCTTTCATTAACTGATCAGTATTTTTGTTACTGTGGCACATTGCATTTAATTAATGCAATAAAGGTGAAATCATAGCCCCAATGGAGTCAATTCTAGGACTTCTCTTAATTCAGGTTAGGCACAATTTCACCCAGTAAACAGTTGATTGTTGCTATCATGTAAGGGCAATTACTTTTCTAGGAAATCAAAAAATAAAGTGCAGTTCTTATTGAACATTGGGTAGCTCCATCTAGCTTTAATAGATTTAGTCTGCTAATGCTAACAAAGAATTTGATAAAATATTTCAATTCCTGTAATCATACATGCTTATTTTTGATCACTCTGATTGACAAAATGTCATCTAAATTTGACAGGATATAAAAAGTGAGTAGGTACCTGAGACACTGACTGGTATTTTTGTACTTTTATTGTGATCATTTAAACAAGTTACCTCTTTTTCTCTAAGCTGTTTTGGGCAAATGCAGTCACAAAAGATCTAGGAACAATATTTCTTTGCTGTAGGACATCATTAGTGCTTGCTGTTTTAGATGCCCCATGCCTAGCAGTTATTAGAGGACACAAAGTATGCCAGAATATTGTGGGAAATAAGCAGAATACAATCAAATTATTCTGTCAACCTCTCAACTGTATAACTAGATTGTGGCCCTGTTATCTTCACATTCCATTATAATGAAACTTCAAGCAGCAAAGTGCAAACATCCATGAATTCTTAACTATAACATCTGTAGTAAACTGAAACATGCTTATACCTTTGCATAATGTATGCATTATCCAAGCTGCAGAGAAAGGAAAACCTTCAACTAATAATTGCCCCAGATTTCTCAATAAACAGCTATATCGTAAATCTTTTCAAAATGTAATTCTATCAATTGCAGTGCAATTGCACCAGCGATAAATATGGCCCATTGTGACTGTGATTGATGATTTTGCTCCATCAGGTCAGAACTGGGTCATAACAAGAATGTCGGTTTTGATAAATCCTCTTCACTGACTTTTTTCCATATGACATCCACTTAAAAAACAAACAAGACCCCAAAGACCACTCTTTTTAACATGATTTGTTTCATAAGGTCCGGGAAGTAGTCAAGGAAAAATTAAACAGCAATTTTACTTTTTGCCTAAGGGGGACTATTCACTGATTATAACAACAGGGGGAGTTGTTGATTTCGGCATGTACTTTCCACTTCTCTATTTGCACTAATGAGAGCTTTATGCAAAGTCCCAGGTGTATCAATAGGAGAATAGATCATTAGTAGTCTGATAACTCTATTTGTTACTGTGTATGAACTTCCTTTAGCACCTGACTTTAAACCTGACTTTAAACTGAAGGTAGCTGCAGCCTCCTGTGCTGAAAAATGTTAATGGTTTGGGAGCTTGTATTCTTCACTTCAAAGTAAGTATTTTCTCCTTCAGGAAATCTCAGGAAAATAATATTCAATAGTCCTATATTTTATTATGGTGCTATGATCACCTCAAATTGATGGGTTATAGTTCTGGCTTCCAGCATTTTGTTGCTACCAAATTCATTGCCAGTTTTAGATTTTGTTTGTATTACAGCTGGCCTCACACAATGTCATACAGTCAGTCTTTTTCCGAGTACTTGTAGGTTTCCTTTCCCTTTCCCTTTCCCTTTCCCTGCCTTGCATTGCCTTGCCTTTTTGCCTTGCCTTTTCCTTGTCTTTTCCTTTTCCTTTCTTTCTCCTTTCCTTCAGTCCACTCTTACTGTGAGGATTCTCTTCTAAGATGTGTTGATTTTTGCCAGAGGCAGACAATATGTTTGGTTTGGGAATGAGAAGTAGGATCTGGAGAAAAATAGGTTCCCATACCTGCCAGTCACATGGAGATAGACTGGACTGATGGGTCAAAGCAAGCTGCATGAGCCTCAGTAAGGCCAAATGTTGGGTCCTGCATTTTGGTCACAACTACCCCAGGCAACCCTACAGGCTTGGGGAGGAGTGGCTGGAAAGCTGCCTGATGGAAAGAGACCTCCGTGTACTGATGGACAGTTGGCTGAATATGAGCCAGCAGTGTGCTCAAGTGGCCAAGAAGGCCAATGGCCTCCTTGTATCAGGAATCATGTGTGGTGAGCAGGACTAGGGAAGTAATCCTGCCCCTGTACTCGGCGTTGGTGAGGCCTCCCCTTGCATACTACGTTCAGTTTTTGGGCATCTCAGTACAGAGAGGACATTGAGGTGCTGGAGCAGATCCAAAGAAAGGCAACTACACTTGTGAAGGGCTTGGAGAGCATGCCCTGTGAGGAGAGACTAGAGGATCTGGAGCTGTTTAGTCTGGGAAAAAGGAGGCTGAGGAGGGACCTTATTGCTCTCTTCTATATCAGAAAGGTGCTTACAGCGAGAGCAGGATTGGACACTTCTCAGTGGTGACTGGATGAGGGGAAATGGCCTCAAGTTGCACCCCGGTAAGTTTAGGTTGGATATCAGGTAACACTGTATTGTAGCCATCCAAAATTAGACAGACTGAATTCTACCCCTATTTATCCTGAGAGATACACAGTTTACAGGTGGCGTATCTCCTATAACAAACAAACAAACCAAACTCAGTTTGGGTAGATCAGACACTTTAGCGGATTAATTTATCTTCATTGACAATAAAAATTGACAATATCTCAGATATTTAAATGAGAGGGATATTCTCCAATTCTGGGGAAAGAGGAAAGAAGGGGAAGGGAAGGGAAGGGAAGGGAAGGGAAGGGAAGGGAAGGGAAGGGAAGGGAAGGGAAGGGAAGGGAAGGGAAGGGAAGGGAAGGGAAGGGAAGGGAAGGGAAGGGAAGGGAAGGGAAGGGAAGGGAAGGGAAGGGAAGGGAAGGGAAGGGAAGGGAAGGGAAGGGAAGGGAAGGGAAGGGAAGGGAAGGGAAGGGAAGGGAAGGGAAGGGAAGGGAAGGGAAGGGAAGGGAAGGGAAGGGAAGGGAAGGGAAGGGAAGGGAAAGGTTGTTTTTTTTTTTTTTTTGTATTTTCTAAGAATGTATATGGAGACCCTTTCAACAGAAGGGGTCCTGGGCTATGAATTGGGAGCCCTCAGGAAAATTTGAAAGATTGGACAGTATTCTTGCTCAGCTTAAGGTAATGGAATTTTCTTACAAATTTTTTTTTGTTTGTTATTTCTGTTCTACATACCACAGTGAGTCTCTCCAAAGAGAGTAAAATTGTTCATATTCTGATTTCTTAAAACTCTTCTGACTTATAACATACCATATATTCTTAGTATTTAAAATAAATTTGAGCTTCTACTAGGTTAATTGTAATGTAGATCCAAATATGAATAATAATTTATGTATATAAAATATACATTTTTATGTAGATTCATTTTATATCTATGTCCACGTAGTCCATGCCACTTATGGAAAAAGGCAGAGGAAATAAGGAAGTATGAGGTGAACACTATAATATATGTTTGAAGTTCCTGCTTCATACAAACCTGAATAATTCAAGATCTAAGTTATGGAACATTATGTTATATTATGGTCACGCATGCATAATACTACTAGCATGTATACATGCAGATGAACTCATCCCATTTTAACTTTTGATCAGATGGTTGATTTTCTGAAGTGATTGATTGATACCACATTTTTTGGTGCATAAAATGTCATTTATATATGTATAATATTAGAAACTTACACTCAGCATGACTGTAACTTCTGGATGATTAAAAAAAAAAAAAATCTAATGCAAGACTGACTATTTTTGTTGGCTATGTGAGTCACAAATGATTCTATAAATTGAAAAGAACTCAGAAATGGAAGAGTTTGAGGAGCAGTTTGCAAACAAGAGATATAACACAGGATATACGTATTCATCCGGAAGTCTTGTACAATATTAAATTCCCTGGTTTTACACCTGATTGGGTAAATGAGCAATGAAAAAGACCAATCCATCAGAGTTTTCTGTTCCCTCATTGCTGTGCATGACTGAGAGTGAGATGGGTGAGCTCCATTCAAGAATGAACAAGAAATGCATAACTTTATACTGACAGGGTATACATTACAGCCAAATGAAAATATATATATTGCAATACCAACGACAACAAAGAGATAAAGAAGAATAGAGAAATTCATAAATTTCATTGATGAAAATGATGAAACACTGGAGGAAAATAACAGTGAAAACCCTTGCTTGTGATGGGTGAGTTGCAGGTCCACCACGCCATAGAGAAGAATTCTTCCCATTACAGTGGAATTAAGAAAAATCAGATCAGCAGATAGTTTTGCAAAATGTGTTTAGTTACAGTGTGAAAGAAGCTGTTTCTCTACTTATCATCTCAGTGGGAAATTATGTAAACCTAGTTAAGGATGAGGAAAATAACAATAGCTTAATTTATACTGCCTTTGAACTGCTATGTAGAGAGGATAAATGATACTTAGCAGTTATGTGAAAATGGGAATGATAGTTGTTATGGTGGATCTTGCATGGTAAATTGGAGAGATATGAGTTCAAAGAGTAGACAGTTCAGAGGATAAAGAATTGAGTGGAAAGTTGCAGCCAGAGTTGTAATCAATGGCTCTATGTCCAGGTGGAGGAAGGTGATAAGCATTATCCCTCAGTTGTCTTTCCCAGACCAATGCTCTTTATCATCTTTATCAATGACATAGATGTCTCTCAGCAAGTCTGTGGACAACACCAAGCTGTGTGGCACAGCTGATATGGTGGAAGGAAAGGATGCCATCTAGAAGGACCTTGACAAACTTGAAAGGTGGGCTCATGTAAAACTAATGAGGATCAACAAAGCCAAGTGTGAGGTGTGCAGTATGTGCACAGACTAGGAGAACTCCTTGAGAGCAGCCCTGCTGAGAAGGATTTGGGCTTGACATGAGCCAGCAGAGGGCACTTACAAGACCAGAATGCCAACTGCATCCTGAGCTGCATCAAAAGAAGGGTGGCCAGCAGGGCAAGGGAGAGAATTTTCTCCCTCTATTCTGCCCTTGTGAAGACCCAGCTGGAGTACTGCATTCAGGCCTGGAGACCCAAGTGCAGGAAAACTGCTGAAGTTTTGGAGCAAGCCCAGAGGAGGGCTACCAAGATGATGAAATGACTGAAGCACCTCTCTTATGAAGAAAGGTTGAAGGTGAGATTGTTTAGGTTGGAGAAAGGTGAGGTTGTCTATTCTGGAGAAAAGAATACTACCTAAAGGGAGCCTACAAACAGGAGAGAAATCAACTCTTTGAAAGGGTTGATAACTGCAGGACAAGGAGAAATGGTTTTACATCGAGGGAGGGAAGATTGGGGTTGGACATTAGGGGGAAGTTCTTTACGGAGAGTGGTGAGGTGCTGGAACAGGCTTCCCAGAGAGGTTGTGGATGCCCCATCCCTGGAGGTGTTCAAGGCTAGGTTGGATGGGGCCTGGGCAGCCTGGTCTAGTAGTAAATGTGGAGGTTGGTGGCCCTGCATGTGACGGGTTTGGAAATTCATGATCCTTGAGGTCCCTTCCAACCCTGGCCATTCTGTGATTCTGTGATTTTGTGGGAGACCTTACTGTGGCCTTCCAAAACTTAAATTCTGCTTATAAGCATGAGGGAAATCAACTTTTTACATGGGTAGATAGTGTTAGGATAAGGGTGAATGATTTTCAACTTAAAGAAAGGAGATTTAGATTGTATGTTAGAAGGAAATTTTTCACTGAAGATGATTGAGTGCCAATCTCTCTGCCATTGCCAATGTTGCCAACCACTGAGTCAGGCACTAGATCAGCCTTGTAGGATCCCATTCAACCTGACCTTGAACACCTCCAAGGATAGGGCATCCACAGCGTCTCTTGGCAGCCTGTGCCAGTGCCTGATTTAGTGGTTGGCACCCTTGCCCATGGAAGGGGGGATTGGAACTGGCAAGGGTGGTGAGGCACTGGAACAGATTGCCCAGAGATGTGGTGAATGCCCTGTGTCTGGAGACTTTCCAGGCTAGGCTGGACAGGGCTCTGGCAACCTGTCATCTAGTTGTAGATGTCCCTGTTTATTACAGAGGAGTTGGACTGGATTACTTTCAAAAGGTCCCTTCCAATTCTAAGGATTCTATGATACTATGAACACAATGATTTTTGAGGTCCCTTCCAAACCAAGACATTCTATTGTATTCTATAAAGGTTTATAATGCTATCCAATAAAAAATGGGAAAATCAAGATAGTGGTTGTACAAGTATTTGCATTATTTGTGCACAGAGAACATCTTTATCAGGTTAAAGAAATTGATGTTTTATTGCAGGAGCAGACAAGTAGCAGCTGAAAAGATACACATAAAAAAACAAGCGAGAAAGAAGCACTTTTGCTTTTAGAAGCTCCAAAGTTTCCACTTTCAGAAAAAAAATTAAGACTCACCTCATGAACACCACTCTCATTGCCTTTCCTGACTCCATATTTGAAGTACATTCCATATAGGAGTCTGTGTGTCTTCCGTGTGCAGAAAGTACTGACCCTCTGCCTTGCATGGAATGTGCTATAGGAAGCAGATTCCATAAAGAAGGAATACATAAAATGTTTGTAGTTTTTTTGGTTTGTATGCAGCTTTATGTCACTTTAGTTATTTTCAAGTATATCTTTGAATTTTACCTCCTTAACTGGCCACCCACTGAGATCTTCCAATTAACAGACACCCACTGCATTATTTGTCTTTTTAATTTTTGTGCCATAAAGACCCAGTTATTATTGTTCAGGGTTTACTTCTCTATGATGAATATGTGAAGCCTCTCCACACATTTAGAAGGTAGACATCTGAACTACATTTATCTGACCCTTGCTCACATTTTCCAGTTTGCTGTGGCTGCAGTCTTTAGACCTGCTTCACAAACTGGAAAGCCAATAGTCTCAAACTGTCAACCGTGTCATTCAGCCTTCTGCTTCTACATCCAGAGTGAAATGCATTTATTTTGGCTATTCTGTTTTCTCTAAATGCAGTGCCCAGTAAAGCTGATAGTACCAAGTCAGAAAACATTGCATTTCCTGTGTAACAGTTCACCACTGCTTGGTTTCCTGAAATCCACAGGTTTTGCACAGCACTCTCTCAGCCCATTCAACCTCACTTCTTCTCTCCTAGAATCTATTTAGAAACTACATCACAAATGCAATAGGTTCAAAAGGTGAAATTTCAAATTGTATATAGCAGATCATAAAAGACTCTTATTATCTGTCACTAAAAGGGAAAGTGCATCTCTCATGCAGTAACACCTACACGATATGTTCATAATTTTCATGACAATGCTGACATCCTCTATGATTGCAAGGCAACATGTCCTCCCTCCCACATCCTAATCTCCTTCATCTGAAAGAGGAATGTATTTTTAGCTGCCTCAGTGGGATCTAAGGCATTGATTTATGAAAATAAGGTGAAAGAATTCATGAATTTTTTCTGACCTCCATCTCTCATTCCTTAGACATTTCTATTTTAAGATGTATAAAATGCATTATCCTAATGTGGCATATGATCACCTTGATACTCTGCATTTTGCATTACTCTGATATACATGCATACATCCCCATACACAAAAATAATCTGAACATTACTTTGTGTTGAGTTGAAACCCTTCTTCCATTCCACATTATCTTGTTCAATTGCATGCTGTTTTGAGTCCTGATTATCCCTGCAAATTCTCTTGAAAGAATGGAATAACTTCCTTAACATACTTTATGTATAGGAAAAGACAAGGAGATGAAATTGTAGCAGAGTGATATGGAGTTCTTTGTAAGATAATCTACTGAAGCTAAACCAACTTCTCATTTTGTTCAGCTTTTCATTTTGCAGTTACAGCCCTGTACTTCACATTCCAGTGAACTCCACTGCTCATGCTAATTAATTCTTTGGCAGTGTTACATGTGCTTTATATAAATATTTCTGATAGTATAAGTAGTTCTCCATCAGTGATACTGTTAAGTATATGAAAATAAAATCACAAATGAGTCTGATTCAAATTATCAGACCCTTGAGAGTGGCCCAAGGAAAAACAGACTTCTTCATCCAAATTCATGACAAATTGATGGTATCTTTAAAGATAATAAATTTGTATTTGGTTTCATATTTGAAAGACAGACGATATTTTTCATAAACATATATTCTCCAAGACGGAAGTCATATTTTCCAGTTAACATATTTGAAATGTCTTCCTTTCACAACTTTTAATAAATTGAACCGATTTTATGCTTATTCTCTCTGCATGAGATATGCCCATTTGCAAAGAGCCATCAAAAAGGCAACACACCACTTAATTCCTACTTAAACATTTGCTCCTGCCTTAAGGTAGATAGTGTGTGGTATCATACTTGAGTAGATTTAGGCATCTTGTGGCCTTTGCGCTATATTTACCCCTGCTCCATGGTGAATTTTACCCTGCAATGCTATGCTGGTGATAGATAGAATGGGGATTTGATAGAATTAGTAATGCCTTGGAAGTAGGAGAGTTTCACTATTGCATTTGCCATAGCTGTTTCCTGAATATCAATCCAATAGCAATATAATAGTTAAAAATAACCTTTCCGAAGGCATTTGGAACAAAGCTTCACCTTAAAGGCAACCGAGGGATGAAAATAATCTAAGTGAACTGGCCAGCAGGTAAAAGTGATGTTGGCTCAAACAAATGTAGAAAGTCAGGTGAAAGGACCATTAATAATAAAGAGACATCCAGAACAAATGTACTGACTTCACAGCTGAGACAACTTGTGTGAATAATAATATTACTGCTGAACTTTGCAGAACACATGGAGTTGTCCTTGATTTTGCTCTTCTAAACCAAGAATAAAAGAAAAAAAAAAAAACCAACACTTTAAACCCACAATATCTTTCCACAAAACTTTCAAGCTCTGTTCATATTGTTTCTAGCACATATAAATGTAAAAGATAAAGGAATCTCTTCAGATACTTACCTAAATTTAAAAAAATAGAATAAATAAATAACAGCCTGCTTTATAACACAGAAATCACTGTCAGAATATTGACTTCAGAAGCTTTTTTTTTATTGCTATTATGTGTAAAGGGTATTTGCATCAAGGAAAAATCATATTACTTTAAAATCTAATTCAGCTAAGACATTCAGACACCTAGCAACAGAAGTTTTTTTCTCTTTTCTGAAAATCTCACTAAACTTACTCCAGTTGTTTATATCTTCTCTATGGCTACACCTCCCACACAAGTTTGTTAGAAATAGAAATCACTGGAAAATAATGTTACAAACTGAAGGGCAATCATTAATATAACTTGGAAACATTATTGGTCTATTTTTCTTATTAGAAAATCCACTAGTTAAGAGTGAAAATTATGTGAATAGATTATTCATTTTATTGGAAATGACTCAAAAAAATCATCCATTATGTATCACACAGAGGAAGGAAAAAAAAAAAAAAAGAAGCCATCAACTTTTTGCTTCAGAGATCATCTCTGCACTGCAATGCAGATCATTTGTAAATGGGTGGCAAAGCTGCTACATCTGATATTAAATCTGTATGTCCTATGCTGTTGGTCTCTTTTCACATCTGCTCCTATCATTATTTCTAGGGGAAAGAAAAGAAAAAAAAAGCAGATGAGTGACATATAAATTGATCCAAGCAATCAATTTTAAAAGGTAACTGCCAAATAGACTGCTAGAATTGACCGAGTTGAAAAGTCTACTATATTCAAGAAAACAGGATGTCACAGGGGACTAGAAAATATTGAGCAGAGTAAGCCACTGAGGCAACTGCGAACCTCAGAAAACTCTGGGCAAAGACCTGGCATTTTAGAATGCAAGGCATAGTGTGGGGCAATGGTTGGCAACAGAAAAGGTGCAAACTCTTGCAGATTCATATGCTTATTGAGATTAATAAGACTGGTACTACAGTTTCCCTGCATATTCCATTTGCTGGGTGCAAAACGAAGTCTTCAACAATTCTCCAGAGTCTTTTCAGGAATTAATACAGTGATGTACAAACTGTTATTTTTTCAACTGCTGTTGTTGCACATGTCCTTTTTGTATTAATCAGTCTCATCTATTTATACATAAGACAGAATTATACTGGAAAACTCTGCATCTAATAAAATTGTAAGGGTAAGGGATTTAGCGAGCAGTTTAGTGTCACAGCTGTAAGCAGTAAGCTATTTTCTATGGATCAAAGGATGTTATTTCAATTAAAACACATTTGTCCAGAAATTTCCCACGAGTGCTGGTTAAAATAACATAACCAGGGATTTTTTCCTGGTCCATGGATAATGGATCTTTTAGCACTCTGCTGATAGCAGAGAAGATGGCTGGGTCTCCTTCACACTTAAGCTTAAGCCCTAAAGCACAGGAGCAAGCTAGTGTCAGGGTTGCTTGTGGCAGTGGGTCAGAATACATGGGTTGTGTTTTTCTTAATGGTCAACAGCCACTGTGACTTAGTTCTGTTGAATCATTTCATACTTTCTGCTGAATTTTAATTTAATAATAATAATAAATTTATTATTAATAAATAAGTTTAATAAATTTTTCTGATTTTTTTTCTTGGAAATTGTAAGACTGAAAAGACTAACGTTAACATAGTAATGTTAGCATTTTCTAAATGTCATATAGAAAGCAGAGGCACTTTCAGAAAGCATGTTACGTCATGGGGAAGAGATTCAGCGCCTTCATCAGTATTAAGGGAGATGATTGTGGTCATACTCAAATCTAACTGTCTGAAGTACAATTAAACAGGAATATTTTCCATATAATCTCCAATTCATGTAAATGTTCAGTACCTACAGCATCCAGATAGTTCTTGGGCCTGTAGGCACTGCTGACTCTTTTCGACAAAAGATAAGGTGGAATCACACAGAAGTTTGTAGCTAAGTTCACAGTGGAGCTCCAGACTTCTCAAACTCATTCATAGGAAGTGTTTGTTTTGTTCTGTTTTTCTTTTTTTTTTTTTTTTTTTTTAATTAGTGGAACACAAAACAGGAATTCTACCTTTTGAGTGACCTTAACAATAAATGACATCAAAGACTTTCCTTCTCATTTTGTTACCAATGACCCATATATCCTTTCTTTCTCGAACTCAGTATATCAGTGGTTATAATTCACTTTGCAGAGTCATTTCCAAAAGTCACAAACATCCATAATTACTAGGCTTGAGGAATAATTCCTGAGTTTTCATTAACCAAGAGGGCAGGAAAAAAAAAAAAAAAAAAAAAAGGAACATTTATCAAAGATACTCTGAAAATTAGATACTGTTCAGAAGAACTGAAATTGTAAGAAATGTATTGGGGCATTCATTATGATTCAGGAAATCAAGAATTTCTATCTTTGGATGCTGATGGATCCCACTTGAGTGCAATTCAATAATGAAGAATCTATTCTATCATTGAGAAATGAGGGATTTATCCATGAAAGCTCTCATTGCATTAATGAGAGTTAGCCTTGAATTGATTGAAAAATAGATCTACAAACTGCAGATAGCAGCACAAAACACATATTTGTACCTTTACAGATTATGAGCTAATGTAGATACTTGGAAGGGAGTACGAGACCCTCACAGAAAAAAATGTTGTCTAAAAATTAGCAATGGTGGCAGTCTAATGTGCTAGGAAATAAGGGAAAAAATATTAGTTTAATTACAGAACAACTAATTTATTTGTTGCTGCTACTCTTTTCCATATAAATGACATGTGGAAAAGCATTTCTAATTCAAAAGTAAAATGGACAATATACACACCTTTCTGCTGCTGAAAAGCTAAATAATTCAGTTTAATAATGAAATAATATTCAGGAAGTTTTAAAGGCTCTAAAATATAGGTATGAAAATCCTTAATGGCTGTTTTGAAACTAAATAGGCAGAACTCACTATACCTTGACAGGTATTTCGTATTGTTATTATTTATATCTATTTATATTATATTTATATGGATTCCATCACTACTTTTAACCATATAGATAGCAGTTAAAAGTACCCTGTTTACATTATAATATTCTGTTTTGGCTACAGATTTTTTTCCCCCACCAATACGTTTGGAACAAAACCACAAAATATGCAAGAGATAATGTTCTTGCCTTGAGTAAGTATATCAGGTAGCAAAAAACAGTTAAATGGGAAGATATTCCAGTACATATTTAAAAGAATTCTAGAGCCAAAAAGAAAGAAAAAGAAAAACAAAAATCAGAGTTCACTGTTAAATAGGTGAACTTTTATTCCTTTAAATTTCACATTTCAAAAGATTTGAAACATATGGGAAGTATGCCCAAGTTCTTGGCATTAAATACATTATCTCCCTCTGTCTCTACATACATGTATACACACACACATACTTTTTCCCTACACAGAATCTACCAAAATATGAAAAGTTATTTCTATCTATCTCTTCAACTTTGTTACAGCTCATGAACTAAGAAGAATCAAATACTCAGCTGATGCAAACTGTTACAGATGCACTGACTTTAACAGCAAAACATTATTTATGTCATATGCAGTTTTGCCTCGGTTTTCTTCATACAAACCTCTTGGTCTGGAATGGTGTTACTGGGTATTTCAGTTCCTACTGATACTGGAACTGCTGTTTGGACTGTAGATAAGCACTGTGAACTGTCCTTACGCTAGACATCTAATGGCTCTTAGTTTAAGTGATAGAAAATAACACGTTTATGTTACATCCTAAAGGATAGTCTGTATGTGTGACTTATCCCTATAGGGCATATACAGAAATACTTTAACATCTTTAGTTTGCAAATTAATAGCATCATATGCTACTCCATTTTAAATTCAGCTTCTGATTTTAATATAAGAATTATCTTCAGGAAATATATAGTTTAAGATGACAATGTTCTTTGATTATCTTTTTTAAATATAAAGGGTTGAGGGGTGGAAAGGCAGAAGAGTGGAGATGTTGAGACATATTACACATTTCATAAAAAGCTTTGCCTTTTTTTTTTTTTTTTTTTCTCCTTCTGATGTGAATAAGAAGAAAAATTGGTATATATTGAACAAGCTGCACTTTTGGCAGAAAAGTCAACTCCAATCATAAGTCAATGATAACCATCTGGCTATTAGATCAGCACTCCTGGCCTTGATTTTGGATTTTCGTGAATCTTCTTATTTAAATTGTCAGAAGGCTATAGATAAAAGAAATCATAAACTAATGAGAAACGACGTTTTTCATTTCAAAATCTCATTATGATCATATTTAAGTTAGATATTTAGGCACAAATGCTTGAAGCCAAAGGTACTACTTGCAGCTTTAAATTTAGGGTACTGTGTTTACCTGCAAATATCCATTTGTTGCACAAACATTATCTTGATTAGAAATCAGGGGTTTCCACTTCCCATTTGTAAAGGTTCTGAGTCTCAATTTTCATTGCTTATCACAGACAAATCTGGATAAGGAAGGAAAGAAAGTTTCGAAAGCTTGTAATCAGGTATATGATCTTCAAATGTATCTATCTTTAGTCAACAAAGCCATACCAATTTACATCAACTCCAACTGCAGATCAATGCTGTTTCTGGCTTTTTGTCTCCATGTGCCATTTCATTTAAACTTAACTCTGACCAATTCTGACTTTTCATTTGTGACAGTATTTAGAAGTCCTATCCATGTAAGAAATTGTACATGAGCTAACTAAAGGATATTTTTCCTCTATCCTCCTCTATTCCTATAGCATATATATAATTAATCTCCCTCAAAGACTGTTGTTATCTCTAATGCAAGTATTAAAATGGTTCTCTAGAGTGAAAGATTTCCCCAGTTGTTTTAATCTATAAATACAGATCAACAAAAATATAAACTGAATAATCCTATGGAATTTGCTAAGGAAAGGGAAGAAAATAGAACATCAACAGAACTGGAAAAGAAAAGGAAAGAAAGAGAGAAAAAGAAAAGAAAAGCTGTGGACATGTGAATAAAGAGATGAATTATTTTTAAATGCTTGGGAGTTTTTCAGCTTGTGGTTTTCCTAGTGATGTTCTTTAATTCCAGCAGAGTGATTTAGTGCTACATCATCAATCACTAATCAGCTGTGACACGCAATCTCTATTCATATTCGTGAGTCCTAACCAGTGTTCTAGGTCAGCTTCACCTCACATGAAAAAATATCAGACAACAGCATCCAGTTCAGGGACTGCTGCTGAAAGTTAGTATGACTAACATTTCTTCCTTGCTTTACTGTATGATATTGTTTTCTTTTTCATCCCAGCTAACAGACTGTCCGCCAGAAGTTGAACAATATCATCTGTCACTTCAAAGCACTCTTATGTATGATTTATCTTATCCTGGCAGAAAGAGGTGAGGGATGATCTGAGACAAACGTAACAGCTAACCAACTCTGTGTAGTCATTTTTAAAGTCTCCAAGAACAGCGTATAGAGGCTGACCTCACTCTATGACCTAAATTGATCTCACTAGCTAAATGGGGTCAAGCGTGGGCACTCCTGGGAAGGTAGAAATACCTCTTACAGCACAGCTGAAGCTTTTCATTGCTCCTCCAAAGCACAGTGCAGGCAACTCAAACTGCCTGGAGGCAATGCTTAATGAGAGCCTTTATTCTGAAGGAAAAATCCTTCCTCCAAAGGTAATCACTCTAGGCTGTACCTATTCATCCTAAACTGCTCTGAAAGAAAGAGAGGAGTGCCTCCCTCTGTCCCTCCTAAAAATCCCTTCAGACGTTTAACCAGATTTGGTTTTATTTCAAGTGAGGATTACATGGAGGAGGGATGGATAATTCTATCAGTGCTCATCCTGTCTGCTCAGAGAAGCTGATACCGGAGCTGGAGCTGGGAACTAAAAATCAGATTTCCTCAGCCTTAGGACAGGAAAAAGTAAGCTACCATAAATTTGACTGGAATGTGGCAGCCAGAAAAAAAAGTAAAATAAAAAAAATCAGATCTCAGTTGAAGTCTAGGTCAAAATAAAGTCCTGGAGATGTATTTATTTATTAATTTGAAATCAAAGAAAAACACCGTTTTCATAGAAACATAGAATGGCTTGGGCTGGGAGGGACCTCAATCATCATCTAGTTTCAGTCCTCCTTACATCGACAAGGTTGCCAACCACGAAATCAGGCACCAGCTCAGGCTGCCCCGAGGCCATTCCAACCTGGCCTTGAACATCTCCAGGGCTGGGGCATCCACAGCTTTTCTGGGCAGTGCGTGCCAGTTCCTCACTGCCTCTCAGTGAACCCCCCCCCCCCTCCCCAAACCTAATCTAAATCACCCCTCCTTTAGTTTAAAACCATTTCCCTCGTGCTATCACTATTTACTCATGCAAACAATTGATTTCTCTCCTGTTTATGATCACCATTTTAATATTGTGAGGCCACTTATTTTATTTTGTTTGGTTTTTTTTTAAAGATTCTTGGCCAAATGAAGAACTCTCATCAGTGTGCCCTATTTCCTTATTTAACAGGATAGCAAATTCTTTAGAGGATAAAAATGAAGCATTCTTAAGGACTTTACTGCCTTACTGCCCTTCAAAAGTTATTTTAACAGTGTTTCTCTGCTGAATTCTCAGAAGAGGTGAATGCATTTCAGTGACTTGCACAATGACAGAAAATGCTCCTCTGTGTGGCTGTGTGGCTGCTCAAATTCCAGCTGATGTCTGCTTCTGCACACTAACAGATGCAGGATGAATGCTGTCTACTGCTGGCTGAATTATACAGAACAATCAGATGACTTGCACATATTGGTGAAGAATTATGAAAACTTTAGGAACAGAATGACAAGTAGAGCCAAAAACGATTAATGAAAAATGCTCTATGGGAAAATAATCATTCTCTATTACAGGAGAATTATAATAAATATCAGATTGATCTTTCTTGCTCCTAAGCTGCAAAAGAATGCTCAGTCTTTGGAAAATGTGCTACGTTGCTAATTTGAACTTTGCAAATTTCTTCGTATCAGAAGCCTGGGAAAAGCTGTGCATGATTTGTACATATACACACAAACACACACACACATATTTACACACATATTTCAGCCATCTTATTTTCTGCATACTTGATCAACTTTTCTTTGGAGAGATTTGTTCTTCTTTGTCTATTTTCTCTGTGCATGAGGAAAGTATTTTCTGCAAGCTCTTCCTTTCAAATCAGTTAACATTTTTTCAGATATTTAGGAGAAATTTGCTTTGTGAATGATTTGATTTATAAATACTTAGTATGTAATTTCAATTAGTGTAGCCTCTAAACAACTCATGCTCAACATGATTTTATTTATCCTTGGCAAGGGGAGAAATATCCTTTATTTGTTTAACTCTAAGAGAAATGTATCAGAGAAAGTAGATCATTTGCCCAAGGTCAGAAACGTACATGTACAGCAAGAAAGTAGGTCCAAGGCACATACCTCCCATGTGAGTAGACTAATTGGTCAACTATATTGTCCCTCTGATAGCCTGAAAAAATATATCCCAGAGAACCGTAAGGAAAAAAAAATAGTCCTAACTTGCACATATTCAGAATTCCCATCAAACTTGTAGAAAGGTTTTCTAATATTTTTCAATGATGTCTATAAATCAAGATGTCATCTAGACAAATCATGACACATGCATCCACCAAATGGTGAGAAACTGTCATTCGTTAATGCCATATAGACAGACGGTACATTTGTCAGTCCAGAACAGTGAGACTAAGACTCATCTATTCCTACAGCTCGTAGTAATGACACCTTGTTCCACCACTCTTTTGTAGTTTCATTTTTAACTTCTATCCCTACCTAATAATGCTAACAGTGTTGCTCTAACTTTGTGAAACATGGTAATCCTTTCAAACAAAAAATTTGAAAACCATTAAAACATTTAAATATACTTAATGAGATATTGTACAAAGCAGTGATTATTTCTGCAGTATTGCAAGGAGGTGGCACTTCTATTACAAGGATACTCTCCCACGTCATTGTGTCTTCCCCATCTATATTATCCTGAACCACAGGTTTAAATTGCAGCAGAATTTATATATAGTGAATTCTTTTTTCAACTATGTGAAGTTTATTCTGGGGGAGTCTTCAAAAATACCTTAAAATCAGATATTCTCATTCAGCAGCTCCTTCTCAGATTTTCGTAAGGTAAGGTCTCATATCAACCTCACATTGTTGGCATGTTCAGCCACAAAAAAATTAAAAGTGGACATAAGCAGATACAGAAATTGTTTTAGGCATCCCTATTTGGGGATTAAAAGGGTTAAATAGGAGGGGAATCAACTTTTTACTCGGGTAGATAGTGATAGGACAAGGGGGAATGGTTTTAAGTTCAAGGATGGAAGGTATAGGTTAGATGTCAGAGGGAAGTTCTTCACATAGAGAGTGGTATGGTGCTGGAACAGGTTGCTCAGAGAGGCTGTGGATGCCCCATCCCTGGAGGTGTTCAAGGCCAGGTTGGATGGGTCCTGGGCAGCCTGGTCTAGTATTAAATGTGGAGCTTGGTGGCCCAACCTGTGGCAGGAGAGTGGAACTTGATGATCCTTGGGTCCCTTCTAACCCAAACCATTCTGTGATTCTATGATATGATTAGTTTCACTGGTCCATATTCAGATTGCTAAAGATGCACTTATAAATTCCAAAGAGAGCCCCTTTAGACATCAGTGCTCCAGACCTGTTTCTTGAAAATGAAAGAAGTAATCATGAAGCAAAATAGCCACACATGGCACTCTGATCAGTTTAGAAAAGCACGAGTTCTTCTTCTCACTTAACTAAATATTGATCTAGAGACAGTTCATAAAGGACAATGTAAATTACTCATTTTCTCTACAGTAGCTGTTGGCTTCTTCATCAGTAAAAATATTAATGTTGTTATATAAATAAAAAACTATTACCTCTTCAGACAGTGTGGGAGGTGAGATATTAACATCTCTGAGGCAGCTCCATGTTATCAGTACCAGAATGAGTAGATAGAGAACCTCACCCTGAGGAGATCTTCTAATCATCACAAAAAAAAATTCCTGTTTGTTTATTTTCAGGAATTACACTATATTCCCCCATGGTACTGTTTTGACAGAAGACCTTTACTTGATGCTCTTTTGCATCTTTAAGTTTATCTCTTATTGCTTCTGTCAGAGTTGGTGACAAAAACTTGATGGAGGGAGAGAAGAGATACCAAATTTGCTTTGTCTCAGAATAGTCTCTGCTGCAGCAGTGTATAGTCTGCTTTGTGAGGTATCTGGACCAGTATACAACGCTTACAGTATTGAAGAGGCAAACACTGGGCAACAGAAGTTAATCTTCAGCTGTAAATTTCTCCATCTTGTTCATTATGGAAAAATCTTCTTACTTCAATGATTTTCCAGGCTGTTTTGACACTGTCACTCTGTGGCTGGTGAGTGTTGAAATGGCAACAGCATAAAACTGTTGCTAACAAGGAGAAGATCCAAATTGTAAAATATCGAATTAAAAGGTATGTTGTTTTCATTTGATGTACCCTGTGGCACTTAAGGTCTTCCTCAAAGTATAACTTGATTTTCAGTGTGTGTAGAGTGATGGTAAATCTACAGTAGCTCCACTGCCCTCATTAAAGCTATGTCATAATATAGATGAGGAACAGAGTAACATGACTACTTCTCCTACGCTATAGTGTGTGTGAATTCCAATCTGCTTTATGAATTATGAATGGAATGGGAATTCTGTTTTTTATTAATACATATTTTACCACAAGTGCTGATTAGGAGGAGACTTTTTCTATAATTCCTTTTCTTTTTAAACTGTCATGCAAACAGCTTCTCAGAACCATTGCTCCAGGTTCAGAAAGTGTTAATTAAAGAGGCACTCTAAATTTCCCCTCATGTTCATTGGGGATTACAATGGGCAAGACATGCAAAGACAGTAGTGAAACAAGCCAGGGAAGGAATGGTTCCGAATGGGCAACTTATACTCATTTGCAGTACTTCGGTAATTTTGCTTTTCACTTTTTAGATTTTTCTTTTATTTTAATTGCGAAGAGAAATACTGAGTTACTCTTTGGTAAGGAGTTATTGTAAGACTGTTCTCGTGGTTCAGTTAAACTCACCATTTCAGAGAAGGTTAAAAGATGAAGTAAATAAATAATAAATAAAATGAAATAAAGTCAAAATGTAAAAAAGCCAGCTGTGACTGTGTGGACAAACAGTGAAGAGATGTATGAGCAGAGGTAGGTGAATGAAAATATTGATCATGGTCTGGAGGCATAAAAATTATCTCCAAGGTTAAATAGAGAGGTTATTGCTCTACCTTAAGAGTACTAAGTCAACTATACTACAAAGGGACACTATTTTCATGGCCATGAAAACCTAAATCAATGAGAGTGTCAAAGCTAGTTGATAGAATATGTCTCAACCTGTCTAAATTGTTTCAAAATATTTATGAATCACTATAACTTATTATGTGGTGTCTTTACATATGACACCCTCTACACCTGACTGAAAGCACATAAGCAGTTAAGAGCAGCTTTTTTTTCTCTAATCAGAGGTGTAACAGGTGCTAAAAAATATGAATAAATCTGTGATGACCAGTAATTCCAGTATTTTACAGTTTTCATTTAGAATCTAGAGATACAGTACTCGCAGAAAAATATAAATGTATAATAATTAAAAAAAAAAAAAAAAAATCAAACTGTTAATTATCTCCAGCAATAAGACTGATTTATTTTCTGAGTATTTTTAAGAGAATCTCCTTAAAGTTTCTCCAGTTTCCAGGGCAGTTTCCTTCCTTCCTTCTCACAAACTGCATTCTCTCTGCCTTCTGAACATGTATTTTTCCAAAGCTCAGCTTAAATTGATCAGAGAAGTTTCTGAGATGATTGGTTCCAATTATGTCGTATTTATCCTTCTCACTTCCCAGTATGACATTCTTAATTGTCATCAGTACTCTGACATATACTTATCACTTAGAAGCTTTTAGATACCAAAGGGAAATAAAACAGTCCCATTTAAGCTTCTGACTGCATACAGTTTAAATGTATGGTAGTCCTACATGGCCAATAATTATGTAATCACACTGGAGTGAGCTACTCTGTGAGGTAGCAGGTTCTTAGCTGTGTGCCAACAAATCTAGACATGCTGCTACAAAATCATTATTTTCAGTAGCCAAAATATATGAAAAAATGGCCATTGAGGTGTGTCATTTTTGCAATCAGTTTTTGTTATTACAACTTATGTATGTACTAAGTGCACAGTTTAATTTCTAGCAGCTAGATGGAATGTTATTGCACTCAAAGAGAAGTTGGAGACAGACAAGATGTGCACAAGCAAACCTTAGCTTTTTCAAAATTTCTTTTTTTCTTCTACAGACCAATAAGGATAATCTCATGCACTCCTGGCAGGGATTTCGTGTTGCTGGTGTAATCCATGACAATCTGTCATCACTTAAGAAAGAGAATAAATTCAGATGCACAGGGAATAAAACAGGTGGTGAAATGCTTGCTCCTTCAGCTTCCAGTTGCCGTATTTCCTCTTTTTTTTAGGTAGTGGTGGTGGTTTGTCTCCTAGACAGAAATATCTGTGAATTTTCCACTAAACAAATATAAAATTAAATAAGCTAGAAAAAACACTAGGATAATGGATAAATAGATTGTTGTGTACACATAGTAAATCTGATATTCCTTCTTATAAAAATATTACTAGCATGTGTTTAAGTCCATTTCTTGGAAACATCAGACATACTGCAGAGGGATTCATTTAATTAAATTTAAATGCAGATGTCTGCACCTGAACTAGTCACCCTAGACCCCCTTTAAATTCAGTAGAGAGAAATGAGGGTTTCTAGTGTGCAATTCATCTCATCCTAAAGTACATGTCTGAAATAGATCAAATGAATTGCACATAAAAGTGCTTATTCTCTCCATCAACTATAAAAGAATACTAAGAAACTAGCCCTGCTACAGATGTCTATATTGCAGATATCTAGAGTGTGATTGATTTTATACTGTTTTATATATTTAAAGAGTGGGTGAATATAATACTATTATAAGATGTAGAATTTAGAGATTAATCCAGCCAATCAAATGAAAGTGCCTATTTTTTTTAGGAGAAGAAAAAAGCCACTTCACTAAGCTTAGATAAGATAATTAGACAACATAGCCTGGGATGAGTTTTCAGTCAAATTCCAAAGCAATCCATCAAATTGAACCTCATCATGGAGTTTACTTTTTCTTATAGCCCAACTCAACAGTTTTTTTTGGCACAAGACATGGACTTGAAGCATGAATTATCCACCTCTGAGCAAGGGACCTGATGTTGCACAAAAGAAATACAGAGTTCATTCAAGGGCATCCAACAGTGTAATGAGATAATTACTCAGTCAAAACCAACAGGTAAAGGTGGAGGAAACATAAATGAAATATATCCTCATTAAATTCATTTTAATTTCCAAAATTGTGTTGAAAGTGCTTAACCTAGCATCATACTAATGTACAAACCAAGAAATTGATTCAGTGGAAAACTTAGATGCTTAATTTTGATTGAGATACCAGTAAATGATCACTTCTTAAAGAAGTTTAGTGGATGTCAGCAAAAAAAAATTTGCTTCATTTTGACAGCATTTTAACTCTACTTCAACAGCTGATTTAACTTCAATCTGCTGCTATAATATGTTTCAGCACTTTCCTGGTTTAAAATATTGGAGTGTCTGTGCAATTTGTCCAGATTTTTCTCTAACACACAATTAAAATACCTAGCAATTATGTAAGTATAACATTTTCTGAAGTTACTTAAAAAATGCAAGAGAAATGCATGATTACCTGTATTGGTGGCATGTATAGTAAGATTAATAAGGCTAAAGGCAAAACTATTAGTGGCATAATTGGCAGCAGAAAATCTTCCATTTTTATTGGTAAATATTTGATATGTTTTATAAATCAAAACACTTCTAATCAAAATTGCTTCTCCACATATTTTTGGGAGAACTGAAGAATGTAAAATTTGATTAATTCACCCCTTTTTAATGTATGTGTTAATAGCTGACAATGAATGTGTTGCCAAAAAAGAAAGAGAAATTATATTTTCCTGTCTTTTATATAAATTTGCTATATTTATCTATGTCAGTCCTTAATGGCAATGAATATTGCTTTAGCTTGTTACCCAGAGTAAATTTAACAAATATTTTTTAGGACTACTGACAATCAAATCATGTTATATAATTGCTGATACATATTTATTTATATTCTATAGCATCATCTCATACACATTATCATTAAAATAATTAAATGGCTTTATGACTCATTGAATTGAAGATAATAGAAACGTATAAAAAGGAATAAAGAAAACAAACTTATAAAATTTATTGTAATTTATTCAACAGATGTTGCCCAAGATGAGGATGTGCTTAACTAGTTAGAAATGAGAAGTTTTGAGAGAGTTGTAAATATTTTAAATTTAGTTATTGTTTATTAAAATATTTTAATAATAATTAAAAAAAAAAAAAAAAGGTGAAAAGGACAAGAGAGAAACATTAGAGCTTCACACAGAAACTTCTTTCTTCTCTGAGCTGCTCAACCAAAACCATCCCTACAGGAGAAAGAGCAGATTTAGGAAAATCTCAGGAATAAAAAAATAATTTTTCTTCCCTTTCCTTATTATCACATTAACAATTTGTGAAATCAGAAAACTCAGGGCATCTAACCTAATTCATGGTGAATAGATGATGTAAATAATCTAAGAAAACTATTATAGAAGAAGTCTAGAAGTAAATAATCTAAGAAATCGATTATAGAAGAAGTCTACAGCTTTCTGTCTTAATTGGACACAAAGTTAGGAATGATGAATCTCATCATTAAAACCTTCACTCCAACTCTTTGGTTGGGTTCCTACAAATCATTACTTTCTTATAAAAAATCGAGTACACTTACATGAAACAGTTTCTATATAGAATTGAAAAATTTTCCTCTTTTAGATGATGAGATGCCATAAAATCAGCAACCAGAATCAATAGAATAAGATGAGCTTTGAACTATTTGAAGATATATTATTTCTGTACTGCATTTTTCTTATTACTAAGAATTAGTGTTTGACTACATTTTCATGTGGGTCATAGCATGTTCAAAAAGCTTTGATTTCCTATTGAAATTTTCAGATAAATATTATGTATGGAGCACCTTCATGCAGAAGGAAATCGAACTGAGGTTACAACAGTAGCATGTGATCTGTCTCTGCCCAACTGCACTCATGAGATGTTAAAGAACATCTCTCTGTTAATGTGCCCTACCCACAAAAGGGATCTTGAATACCAAAAAAACAAACCACCCTGAAATTTCACCTCTAAAAAAAGATCACTCTCAGAAGAATGCATGAATAGGAAACTTTCTTCTTCGTATAAGACAGAAAATCTTCAAAAGATCATACCATTTAAGAGAGAGTGAATGAACAAGTTTTTGGTTGCTTTTTTTGTTTTTGTTTTGTTTTGTTTTGTTTTCTGTTTTTGTTTTTAATAGCTGAAAACAGTTATTCATTTTATGAAAGTGATTCCTTACAAAAAAAGTGCAAGACTTAATAAAATATCAATATATGTTGCATAGGTTTTCCTTTTGTTTCGCAAGGTAAAGTTAGGAAAGAGGTAGCACATGAGAAGTTTTATAAAAAAGAATCTATACACAAATGGAAGCTGTTTTTCTTCTTTCAATAGTATGTTTTTAATTTAAATGTGAAATTACTTTCCATCATGTTTTCTAAGTAAATCTAAAGAAATGGAGTTTGTAAATTCATATAATTGATCCAAATATGTTTCCAAGCAGTTTTTCCTACTACTTTGAATTCTGCATTGAATCTCTGCTTATCTAAACAAAAGATTCTCCTTCAAGAATGATGATTTTGGGTTATAATCTTCTAATATGTAATTTTATTCGTATCTGTGAAGGGTTGTTGAACTGGTTGTTTTGTGTATGTTCCTGATCAAAAGCTGCATATAACATACTCGCTCAAAAAAAAGATCAACATTAAAGGAGACACATTCAGACTTTCAAGCTCTTATAAATTCAAAGTAGATATACTCATTTTTAACAGTAAGGAGATTTTTAGTGTGTAAGTAGAGTAAAACTTCTCTATCTTAAACAGGAGTTGATGAGGAAGGCATTGATCAATCCACAAAATCCACAAATGACCTGCTGACATTACTGACCAAGACCTCGTCACCTTCCTTAACAACAGGACCAAGCCTTTTATTAAGGGACTTAACACATAAACTTGTCATATTTTATGCAATATAAATTTAAAATATTTTCTTTAGTATAAGTGCTATTACATTAAACTTCAGAAGGCATTGTGAGTAGGTGTAGTAAAATCTGTGTTTCCATACTGCTCTCTCATAAATGTGAATCAAAAAGCAAATTCCACCCATTTAGCCCTTTGCTGATGCAGGAGGAGACCAATAAATATCATCAGATATGCTTTTGGGATGTAGAACTTGTTGTCATTGTAGGAAGGATGATATAGGAAAAATGTTTGGCCCATGTTATCTATCCCTATTCGATGGGAATTGGCATGAGAGGTAAAGATGAGAAAATATATCCTGAATACATATATACACTGAAACTCTCTGAAACTCATAAGTGAGGAGAGGTTCAAGTGCATAGTATAAGCACAAAGAGAGTTTAAGCATGAGTGATGCTTAAACCCATGAAGAAGATAAAGAAGACCGGGTCTTTGTGTCCAGGGAGCATTGCAGAGGGCAATAAAAATAAAATACGTTGCCTTGATAGATATATATATATATATTTTTAATCAAGAGGAGAAAATGATCATAGTTACATATATATTTCTATATATGCTTTTTTTTTTTTTTTTCATTCTCTATGCAAAAGAGTAAATGTGTCTACGTAGTGTCTCAGAAGAAGGAAAACCCCGAATAAGAAAAATGCATCTGTGATTTAAAATGTGCTTATTGAAGCAGGCTATAACAACAATTGTTATTATTATTATTACTATTATTACTAGTACTAGCAAGAAGTTACAGGTGAAAAAGCAAAAATGGTTAGCAGTCCAAAGATAGATCCAGTTTTGAAGCTTTCTTTTTATGGAAGCT
The DNA here is from genome assembly GCF_026119805.1 of Tympanuchus pallidicinctus. Taxonomy (NCBI): domain Eukaryota; kingdom Metazoa; phylum Chordata; class Aves; order Galliformes; family Phasianidae; genus Tympanuchus; species Tympanuchus pallidicinctus. The sequence goes on along the minus strand of NW_026294618.1, from coordinate 8,164,243 downwards.
GTATTTGCTAATTAACTACATAGTGGGACAAGTCATATACTATTATTAACAAAATCTGAAAGTTAAATAGAAATTCATTACCCACCCCTAGCTATCAGATTCCAGTCCCTGAGGAATACTGAAGTAGTAACAACTATTTAAACTTTGTCTTGATGAATCTAATTAGGAAAACAGAGCCTCTAGACTCAGTGGTAGCCTGAGGATGTTCAAATAGACATGTAATAATTCTCAAAGGTGCTGAATGGATTGGGATGCCCAGTTCCCATAGAACTGATTTGGAAATGAATAACCTGACTAGTCAAATCAGTTGTACTGGGATTTCCCTTTAATTTTACTCAGCTACATAGATGATGTGTTTAGACACAACTGATACCTGGACAAGATGGTCAAATTTGTTCAGATTAACAAAACACATCCAGCAAGACTCAACTTTATTTAATTATTTTCTTATTTGTTCTGATACTGACAGGAAAAAAAGTCTTATTTTTAAAAGTAATTGTTTCCTTAAAACTAGTTCAATAAAATTTGTGGTGAAATCCTTTGAATTGCCTTTTAATAATAATAATAATTTTAAAATAGTAATAATAATAAAAAGATTTCTCTCAATTATGGAGATAAAGTGTTTTTACCATTAACTTGGTTGTGTGTAGCCTAACAGATTAAATGATTTTCTGGAATTTATAGTATTTTATGCTGAAAACAATTACAAGACAACTACAATTTTTTACCATGCTTTTTCTTACGTCATTGATTATTAAGATCACTTAAACATCATTTTTAAGCAGCTTTTATCAAGAAGCAATAAAGATAAGGTGAATTTCTTAAAAGAATGCACTCTAAAATTTAAGACTTTCATTCATTCTACACAATGTAGAAGCTAGGTTACTCTGAAGGACCACAGTTTTTCTGAACTCATCTTCACTCTGAGATTTAAATGATACTTTGATATAACTGCAACCAAGTAATATAATTCTACTAAGTCATGTGGCCTAGGAGTATGCCTGGTTCGTTTTCATTTTAATTTGAAGTAGACTGGCTTAAATATTCAGCTTTTGAATGATGACCAATGATATAAATGTTTTTGAATAAAGACAATTTTCCATAATGTCTAAATAATATCTTGAAACATATTTGTGATCATACTGTGTGACAATCACCATTATTTATTCGTATTACCATAATGCTTAATACTTTAGGACTACACTAAGACTATGGTTTAAGTCTAGAATCATTCTAGGACTGTGCTGTAGGACCATTCTATTATATATGTATGTATTTGCAATCTTGGTATAGTCCTGGACATACATTTCCTTAGACATTTATAGCCTAAGCTTAAAAAAAGATGCAGAAAGTTGTGAAGCAAAAAACAAACTACAATGCAGTTCAGAAGAGCCAGCATCCTAAACTCTCCCAAAGTTTTTGGCAGTCATACTTGGAAGGGAGCTTTAAGAAAATTTCAGGGACCATGATGCTGTGTATCTGCAGATGTTTTATTTTTCTTTATTTTCACTTTCAGTGTCTTGACACATTTGAAAAAAAAAAAAAAATTCATAGGATGCTTTAGTGCATCACTCCTCACAATGGAGTGGAAAGATTCACTGTGGCTTCTGAAACTCAAGTATGTATTTCCATGTATTTCTGTTACATATCTCTTACATGTACTGAAAATCTATTCATAGACATCTTTAAACTCCTTCTGTTTCAGCCTTATATTTTAGAAAACTACTGAGTATATTCACATAAATGGTAAAACTGGAATTAAACAAGGCGATGGAGTTAAAAGCTTTGTGACATATTTATTTTCAATCAAATAATGATTCAATGTCCAATGAAATATATTTAATAACTTAATGAAATATATTTAATAACTTTTCCTGTACTTTTTATAACATGCTTGTCTATTTTTGTTGTTGTTTAAGAATGTTAACTTGATATCAGGAAACTCTGCAAAATTTTTGGACCTAGACACTGAGAAGTTTAATATTTTAAGAAGTTGTTTGGTCATGAGTTAATGTAAAATTTGGTCTTGTTCAATCTTGGTCAGTTCATACCAAGATGAAGATGCTTGCCCCATCTGCCCAGGGATGTGGTTGAGTGACGGTCCCTGGAGGTGTTCAAGAAACCTTCAGCTGTTGTATCAAGGGACATATTTTAGTGGGAAATAGTGGAGGTAGGTGGACAGTTGGACTGGATGATCTTGGAGGTCTTTTCCAACCTTGGTGATTATGATTCTGTGATTCTATGACTGTTTTTTATCACTTGAGAAAGAAATGCATCACATAAAATGTAACACCCCTAGAGGAAAGTAAGAGTAAATCAGTTAAAATATTTGTCCGGAAACTGGCAGTTTATCACCTAGGAGATGATCCCTTTATATTTTTACTTTGTAGTATGAAACATAAAACAATTTCAAATGACAGGATGACAAAATACCATTTTTTCCCCTGTTGAAATCTTTAACCTCCCTGTGATTATGATTCAGATATATTTTACATTTGAGATGAATATCAAGAAATCCCAAATCCCAGCAATGAGGCATTAAAAACTTTGTGTGCATTTGGTAGCAGCAGTTTGTCACTAAATGACACACTGAGGAGGATTCTCCCTCTGCAAAAGAAAAAGCAGCAAAAAGTTCAAAGGTACAGAACATCTTGCATCCTGTGAAGGGGCATTTACCACAGAAACACTAATTTTGAAGTCTAATCTGCTAATTGTGCTTATGGAACTTTCTGGGTTATGGTGGCATGCTGCTTAGATATACAAAACTGCTGCTGATCTCAGCAACATTGTCTCCACATTCCCCATGCTGACAGAAGATAGGATCAGATGCAAGAAATGGGACAAATGTATACAATTCTGCTGACTTCAGGGTGTTCTGCAACTAAGTATATGACCTAATCCTTAAAATGCATCTATCTTTTCACCAACTGTTTTTGGGGTTGAGAATCTTACACTAAAAAGCTCTTGCTCAAAATGTGCAGTTTTGGGTGTTTTTTTTTTTTTTTTTTTTTTTTTTTTTTTCCCAATACACTGTTCAATTCCAGACAAGATTTACACAATCATTACTAGCTACAGTATAATCTGTTGCACTTCCTCCTTAGAAAATAAGTTAATTTTGGGGTCAGGAACTTTCCAGCAATGCCCAGCACTAAGACAAGTGGCAGTGGGCACAAACTGAAGCATAGTAAGTTTCACATGAGCATGAGCAAAAGCTTATTTACTTTAAAGGTGGCTTTTCTTTGGAACAGGCTGTCCAGAGAGGTTGTAGAGTCTCCTTCTCAGGAGATATCCAGAACTCTCCTAGATGCCTGCTTGTGTGACCTACCACAGGGAACTTGTTTTAGCAAGGAGTTGGGCTAGAGGATCTCCAGAGGACCCTTCCAACCCCTACAATTCCGTGATTCTGCAATAATTCCCACTCATTCTCTACTGTCAGGCATATCTTTGAGAAGCACTAAACAAACTGAGACAGAGTACAAATCCAAATTCTATCCAGTCATTAGGTATGGACTTTGATAAATCTGTTCTGCAAGAATCTGAATGGTACTTCCTGCTAAAATGCAAGGGCTGGCTCTAGACCAGCTGCATTCCATTAGCTGTCAGTATATTCTGAATTAGCTTTCTCTGCAAATAACGCATATATCTGACCAAGTACATTGATCATTTTTCTTGGCCAGTGGGCATACTCAGATGGGTCTATACATTGGCTGGGATGACAGTGATAGAGCATTACCATTGTGGCCTTCATCTCGCTTTTTGCCCTTACAATTCTCTTAATTAAAATTAATGGTACCTGCAAGAAAGATAAAGAGCATAAGAATAATTTTGGAAGAAAGAAACATGCATTAATTCATCTCTTCATGAAGGACATTATCTGGCAAAGCAGCATCTGTCTATGCATGAGCCAATATTTATTCAAATTTATATTCTGATTAATTTAGCAGTATTTAGAGCTCAGTGAATTTTTAATTGAGGTTGTAAGACCAGAAAGTTCACATGTGCAAAACAGAACTGTAAGACTCAGCCCAGACTGGGTCTTCAGAAGTTAGTAAAACTAGGATGTGAGACGTATGTAGTTGTTTCTCAGAAACACGAGTCGAGAGCTTTATTTATAACTCATTTAGGTGATGGGAGGACAAGCCAACATTGTGTCATTAGTCATGGTCAGGGCAGCATGACTCAGATCAACAGACTACATTAGCAATGCTATTTGAGATCTTATATACTTCAGTGCTTGCATTTTCTGCAACTTCAGTTAAGCTTACAAGGTGGGATTTATCCTACTTGTCAGTTGACAGATAAAAAATTAGTGTCTAGTCAAGAACATAAAAATTCACAACACCTGTTTTCATTCACTGGTTAATGAGGAGCCAGGCAGAGTATCTAGTATTTGCAACACTGTTAATCTGGCAATAGTGACGTGAATCCAATCTGTAGATTCCTTTAGCAGTAGTGTTTATACAAATAAAACAAACAGCAGCAACAACAAAAAACACACAAAGAATTAGTCAATTTGGACAGGATCTGACCAAGAAAATAAGTATCAGAGGACTGAACATAAACATTGAGCAAAATGAAATGAAAGTGGCTGATTCTGTCACTTTTTTCTCATTACTCTGTCAATCAGCCATCATAGTCCTGTGTATAAGAAAGAAAAAGAAGTTTTGCAGTAGAGTTATTCAGGAATTTCTTTCTGTAAATAAATTAATCAGCTCTTGGAATAAGGGCTACCCAAGAAGAAGCATGTTAAAGACTATTCCAGTGTTAGTATGGAAACAGACTGTTTAAGTCCAATGGACTGAATACAGTAATGCCCTTACATGTGACTGGGACAATGTGACAGCCCAAACTGACAAGAAAAATTAAAATTTAAAAAGAGATTTCAAGAAAATCAGGTTTGTATTTTCTGTAACGTGACCTCAGTTAAAACTCATGTCAATTCCAGTTTAATAAATTTATGAGAATGCCAATCTTCTCAGACTGAGATCATAATGGAAATTTCTCTTTTCTTCACTGAAACCAATACTAAATCAGAAGCAGTTGAAAACATTTCCATCAATGAAAGAATAATTGGAATCTTGCCTGAAGTGGTCAGTAGTAAAAAATTAACTATATTTTTCTAACAATAAGCTGAATGAGAGCAAGAGGTAAATGTGCGCTGCTTTTTAGATCATAGGATCGTGATGAAAACATAATATATGTGAAGTTCACTGCAAGCTGGATGAGCTTATCTCAGTAAGAGTGAATGTGGAATAACCTTTGTACATTGATGACATCTCTTTATTTAAAATATATTTTGATCTGGGAATTATAGCCCTATGAAAAATAGCGCTATGCAAATAGTAATATGGCTGGAGATGGGTTGAGTGTGCTTAAATTTTGTTCAATGAGCTTTTCCTTCGAATACATATAATCATATATATATATATTTACTTGGGAGAAAAAGGATGGCAATGTGATCCATTCATGATGAATGAGATTCTTGTATTATTTCTTTCACTGAGACTTGAGTAATAAGCTGATGACACAGGTATAGTAACAATATGATGTGTATTTACCCATAAAAATTTTCTACATAAAAAATCCTGTTGCAACTGGGGCACTGCAGATGCTGTGTGCATCTTCTGATTAAATGTATAGAAATAAATGATTGAATCATGTGACTACCATTTGCCCTCTTTCACATAACATCAAACAAAATTGAAGAATTGTTCCTCTGATAACAACTGTAGCTGAAAAATTCAGAAAATCGTATCTGTCATTATTTAGATATCTTTTTATAGATTAGGTCTCCTAGCTTTAGTCTCCAAATTTTGAACTCTTTGCCACTGTTCCAGATTTTTTTGGTTGCTCTTTAAATCAGAATAAGAAGACATCCTTCAAAAGCAGTTTGGCCAAAATGGCATTGTGAAATCCTGCAATATTGAGAAGTGATTCATCATTTCTCTGTTTCCTAGCCAAGCAAGGTATCCATTCATTATTTTCCCCAAATAGGATGTTCCTTTGTTCTACAAGCTTTTAAAGTTCTCTTTATCTTCATTGAACTGTCACAACAGCTGACAAAGTTTTGTCATTGAATTCCAGCAATACTGGCATTAACAAGTCCAACAAAGTTTTCTGATGTAAACAACATTTGTACAGTACCTGAAACACAATAGGTGATGTCTCAGCTGGCTACTCAAGGTTGTCAGCTTGTAGCCAACTACTTATAGCTGCTGCACTCTCAAACTGACAGCCAAATCAGATGTGATTACAATAGTGACTTGTTTTCAACACTAGCTATTTTCTTGCATTCCTACAGTTAAAACAAAATGAGTACTGAAATGTACATTATGTCCAGGTTATGTGGCATTACTCTTCCTTAAATCTCCTTAGGTTTGGGCAGTGACATGCAGAGGGGAGTGGTTAAAATTAAGTTGGTGGCTGCTGGGCTGATGAAAGCATTCAGTCTTAAGACATATCTTGAAAAGAGACATGTAATTTTGAGAAGACTGGCAGAATGGTATCATGGATTTTAAAAAGTATGTACAGATGCATATACCAGCAGCATATGGTATGGCAGATATCCCAGAAGCTGATCAGGATTATCCAGTGTCAAAAAATTTTGCCCAACTCCTACTCCAGAAGGCCCTTCAATCTTCCTCTCGGTCTTCATGTTTGCAAACAAAGTGAGCTCCCTTGAGCTCCCTGATCCCATACTCCTTCTTAACAAACTCCATTTTTCAGGTGTGGCAACTTGATCCCCTAATTAATTTTACCAAAAAGTACTTTAAAAACATTATCTTTTTATTTAAAGCCATTCCATCCATTTGTTAAATACGTCAACTTGTTTTTCAGATGTTGCTGAGCAAATCTGAAAAGTAGTCTATCAAGAATATGAAACTTTCCTTGTGAAAGTCAATTGGATTTGACTGGTAAAATTGTTACAGACTACAGAAAAAACAGTGGGAAAAAAAAAATCACTTTTAAATACTTGCCAGTATTTAAAGGTATGGTGACATTAAAACAAGACCAACTGTACTACTGATTGTACCGTGAGATATGTTACAACTCCAGCACTTCTGTTGCTATCATTTTTCACCATGCAACAGATTCCCCACAAAACCAATAATGAAATTTGAATAGCTGAGATTTATTCACCCTTTCAGCCTTTTGTGTTTAAATAATCCTTCCATATGTGCTATAAATTGTTTTTCCTCATTTATAAAGTATACATTCAATCCAATAAGAGATACAAAAACAAAGCAAAATGAATGGTCTCTACAATAATATTTGAATTGAATAGGAAAAAAAAAACAGTTCTGGAAAAAAAATTCTAAGTAGTACTCAGTTTTTCTGGATTTAGTTTAGCGAACAGTTTTCTCCAAGTCTGCCCAAAAATCTACAACTGATTACCAGTTTAGCTTTCTCAATTTAGGGGAAAAATAGAATTATTTTTTCATTGCCTTCTGCTCAAGCCTCTGGCAGTCACATCTACAGTCCCATCTGTTCTTTTTCCAGCTTAATCCCACTCGGATCTCTGATTTCAGGATTTGTAATTGAGAGTATGTGCAATATGTATAATCAATGCTTTTACTTCATTCAGTGCATTTGCACAGCAGCATACTTCTTTCTCTCTCGTGAATGAACATGTGCACATGCACACACCAAGGTATCTCATTCTACACAGCTTTTCTTAAATGAAAAACACACTCAAGCACTGAATTATGTTCATACAATTGTACTTTTGGCTTGAAAGAGCATTGCTATCGTGATGAATTTGCTTAGAAGAAGGGGATGTGAGTACTGCTAACTCACAGGACCTGACAACACAAGCTGGAGATTTTCAGAGCTGGGCTGGGGATGACAAAACAAAATATTTATACATATGTCTTAAAGTTGTCATTGCATCATGTATCACTATTCTAATATTAAGAAGCAGAGAGAATTGCTCCATCACTGAACATCATGGAGGAAATGAGTTTGCATGCGAAAATGTATTTTGTTTTATTTTTCCAAGCAAGAGATCTCAGAAAAACAAGCAGCAAAAAAACAGTCAAAAAGTTGTTGGTCTGAAAATATATAGGATATTTCTGGGACCACGAAGAGTTTAATGCATGAGGAAAATAAAGTGCTGTTCTGTCTCAAACCAGATTCATTAAGCGAAATCCTTAATCTCTAATTTATTTGCTTTTTCACAAAATGTAGAGAAAAATATTAAGAAATATCTCAGATAAAATATATTACCCAAATCTCCTAGTCAAAATATAGAGTGGTGGTGCTCTTATCACTATGAGACGAGAGCAGTTTTTTGACAGCAGTTCTGATGCTCAGAATAACTCTCAAACCTGGTTAAATTCTCAGATTAAATACAGATGAAGACTATTCCTTGGATTCACTACAGATACCAGAACTTCCTAAAACAACTCAGCATGAAGAGAGGTTCATGCCCACTGTTCATGCTCACTGAGGCATATGCAAAGTTCTAGTCTGTCAATATGTCCTCTTACAACTAGTTTGTGCTGATTTCTGTGGTGGTCTGCATGAAAATAAATATGCTAAGAACTGAATTCTAAAATATTTTTTACTTTCTTTATGAATATTGTAAAATATCTTAATATATAAAAGGGAATAATAGGTTAAGTGTCACACCTGACAGATACTTTACTAATCTTGTTTAGTTATTTTTAAATAAATACAAGGATTATGAGCTCTAAGTTTACCTCCTTAAAATGCACAATAAAAAATAACAGAAATAGTATCTCTAAATTCAGCTGAATAATGTGATTGGAAATGTTAAACTGAGCTTTTACACTGTGCTTTCCTGCTACTCCTGCTACTCCAGTGATGTGGAACTGAGATAATTGCAGATGTCTTGATTGTCCTTAGTAGTTTCCTAAAATTTTCCTTGTGTCATTGAAAGAATGCTAGATTTCCCCAAGTCATGCTTGGAAAAGCAGAAAATTGAACAAAGGTTATCTGTCAGATCACGTCTTTCCCTATTATGCATATAGAATTTTCCTTTTTAGTAAATTTTGTAGTTTTAGAAAGACTTCTTGATTTTGAAACATATTATTACTGGTGCATTTCTGCTCTTTGAAATTCCTATGTAGACTCTGAAGAACCACGAAGTTTCCCATCAAAGACAAAGCTCCGATCAAAAATACCATATGGAGATTTATACCTGTTTCTGGAGATGCACTTAGTCGATTTCCCTGTGAGTCAGTGCAGTTTGAGATTCAAGGCATGGTACATATCTAGCTTTTCTGACTAGCTGAACAAATGAGACAGCATTTCAGAAGCAACAAAGAAACAGTTACTAGTTTGAATCCCAATCCAAGCACACCCGTCAATATTCCCAGTATATCGGTCTTTCAATGTATAGGAAAATGGGAGTTTAACAGAGGTTTTATTAGAAATTGCATTCGAATGTAACCTTAATATCTGTCCTTCCTTTTGAAAAATGTGTTTGATTTCCTGCTCCTTTGAGAACTTGCCAATAAATAGACAAACAAATGAAAAAAAAATCCAAAATAAAATAAAAAGAGTACCAACCAACACAACAACAACAGCAAAAACAACATACACATAAAAAAAAAAAATCACCTGCAAAGAAAAACAAACTCCTATAAAACTAGGAAAGAGACAGTTAGAGAACAGAGACCCACTCCCATTTTTTTATTTCACAAAAATCACTCTTTCATTTTACAGCATGCTAATGCTTTAGTTTCTCTTCTTTGTGAAATATTGCATGCACACACACATTCTCATTTGGACAGAAAACCTTTTTATTTTCTAGAATTAACTTGTTAAAGCACAGCACAAATGAAACAGATTTTTCCACATAGCATTATATCGTACTTTGAAACAGGACTTTTAGATACCTAATCTGAAAAATACTATTTAATAGTCTTGATAAATAAATATTTAAATATTTATACCATATTGAAAAAAAAAAAATCAACTTCATGAATGCCCTAATGTGGATCTTCACCCACAGACCTTTTCTCCCATTGCTTTTTGAAAGACTATTTGAAAGACCATGTATTTATTTATTGACTATATCTCATAACAATTCATTATTCCATACAACCCAGATAATAAAGAAATTTAGGCTACAAGAAGCACTAATATGAGTGGAATTTCCACATTAATATGTGGTTCTTTGCCATACTCAGTAGGCTTCTGAATATCACTCTAGATAAAAGACTTATTGTTGGTATATAAGGATCCAGTATGCTAAAAAGTGTATACTCCTTCAGTAGTATTGTGTTGCATGACAGTCTGACTTTTAATTTTCACCTTTTTACTTCATTTGGCACAATCTAAAAAGTATTTAAGAAGGTATAATTTATTAATCATGACACCACATATATTTCATGAAAGGCTGTTACATATGAGAATTACATTGATTTTGAGTATACAAGATTAATATGAAAGCTGTAATACAAATATTATTTAAATTATGGAAATATGTTCAGAAACTGATGGAACATATCCTTCACTCAGAGCAGATGGTGTATCTGCACCAAAATCAAACTAGTTACTGTGATTCAGAGCAACTGACCTATCTGGACATAAACCAGTGTGATCTACTGTAGGGAACCTTCTTTAGAAGGGATGTTGGACTCAGTTATCCTGGAGGTGCTTCCCACACCTACAGTTCTGTGATTCTGTGAATGTGTGATTCTGTGAACTGGGAATTACCCAAAGGAATGTGGACTGTCACATGCAAAGCCTAGAAGAATTCCTTTCCAAACACTTGCTGCAGCAAAAAAAAAGGTATTTCTACTTAGGTGAGTCACAAATACATAAAACAACCTTGTGATTTACTTTCACGAATTAAAATGGAAAGCATTTCTTCCTGTACCTCTAGGGAACAGGTCTCCTGAGAGAGGTTTGTAAACAGTATCTGTGTACATAGACCATACAACACAATGAAGCATCTACTGCTCCTTTTTTCTTCTTCCGTTCTTACTTTGTTCTTGAGTGCAGGCAAAATTGAATGCAAGATATAATGGGAAAGCTCACAAATTATATTAAAAAATAAAGGCAAAAAAAAAAAAAAAAAAAAAAAAAAAAACAGTTTGTAAAATAAAAGGGGGGAAACAATCATTACAGTAAAATAAATTCCAGGCTACCCACTCTTACTAGCATCTGTACACATATGGGAGCAATAGGAATGTGTGAACCACTGCCATGTTCCTCTCATGCTGCCATAATCCAGCATTTTTATTAAGTGACAGTCGGTCTTGCATCCAATAGAATTGAAGAAGACTGCATAATATGTTCACAGGTCACAGCAAGAACACTCTAATTTACCGGGAAATGAGAATAGGGCTGTGTTGTGTCTTTGACAAGAAATTACCATTTCTTTGTAGGAGCTGGTCCTTCGCCAACATTTCCACTAAGTGCATCTTTCTTTTGGGCTGTGGGAAGAATTGTCACTAGTCCAAAACAACATACTTAAAGTGCAATATGCCAAGTGCCCAGTAAGCCAAAACATGCATTTGGAGGACTGGATATCTACATAAACAGGGTTATTTTTTGCTAATCAGGATGCACACTAATGGATAAGTTCATTAAAATAAATGCCTGGATTTTTACTTTCATCTTCCAAAATTGCTACATCTTTACTCCAGAATCAAACAGTCTAAGCATCTTTTGTTTTTGTTTACTTTCTTTATAAACAATTCTGAGGGCATCTTAGCTGGCACATACACAAGATGAAGGTTTCAGCTAGCAAGAAGGCAAGTATGGAAATCCTATTTGGACTGTGGAGCAGTACTGGTTGGCAAGACGAGGAATTCATTATGGGCTCAGGGCAGGAATGTGCGTGAACCCAGTATGAATTTACCACCGTGTCCTGATGGGGAAAAGCAAAGCGATGTGGATCAGTTTTAAATGGTGCTGCTGACGCACAAAGCTTCTTGCTGCAAATACTGTGCTGCGTTGTACCACATTTCACATTTAAGGGGTGGACCAGGTTGTTCAGAATCCTTTGGTTTCAATATCCTAGAGCAGATTTCAGGCCGGTGGATTTCTACACCTAATCCATGCATTGTTCAGGAAAAGAATACTGTGTTTATCTGAACAATTATGACACTTTAGACACAGTCTTCTGAAGAATTTAAGACAACAGAATGGGGGATCTGCAAAGATTTTCAAACCTTATTCAAGTTTTACTGTTGCTATCATATTGTTCGTTATGCAATTAATTCCTTTGCTAAGTACTGAAAATTTCCTTAAACTCTTATTCATGGCAGCAGTAAGGCAGGTTGACAGCTGGAAAACTCAATTTATAAATAATTAAATAAATAATTGTTCATCACAAATATTTGTAATAAAAACATGGAAACTCTTTTTAAATGAAATGCTGAAGCAACACTCAGCCCTCCTTCACAGAAGTCAGGGATCGTTGAACTCAAGGAGATAAGACTAAAATGAAGAGTTCCTTCTTGATTTCCAGTACAGAGAAAACTTAATTTGCCAGCTTCTTACAGGAAGCAGGCATCAATATACATGTTAGAACTTAACTTGAGATTATGATTTTTTTTAATACTCTGAGAAAGTGACAGCAGTCTCCAAGTATTTCCTCTGACAATAAATTGGCACCCTTGTAGCTGCAAGTTAACGACACTTTCTGTTTGCTTACGAGCTATAAGTTCAGCAGGAGGACAACTCAGCCAGACCCTTCTCTTTTGCTGGAGCTCTCAGATGAGTTCTTGTCATGTTTAATATTGTTTTGTTAAAGCTGCACAGTTAATAGCTTATAGGAGCTGGCATTCACCCAGTTTGAAGAAAGGTTGTTTTACATTGCTGTAAACACTTATTGAGCATAAGGGTGGGATTTTTCTCATTAGATGGTTTTATTGCTGTCTTTTCATTATAGCACTCAAGTTGAGGAAGATGCTTATATTTAAAAAAAAAAAAAATTAACTCTTTATAAGTTTTAGCAGTATTGTGTTTCTTTAAATTAAGAGACTTTAAAATAAATGAGGAAAGCATAGAATGTAGTCAATCAGAGAGGGTAAAATTCAGCAGCTGCGTATTTCCAGAGAGCTGTTTTCTGCTGTATACCGATGTTATTTTTGTATATTCTTGAATGATCATATTTACTTATTGCAAACCCAGGATTGTGATCATCCATGTAGGAAAAGAAAAGAATAGAAAAGAAAAACAAATTCATAATAATCTTTTTGTTAGAAGACAATATTGCAATTGAATTGACATTACTGAGATATAGTCATGGCTGTAAAAAGCCAGTCCTATGTGTCCAGTTGCTTTTGGAAGGTAAAAGTGGAACTAGAAACATTCATTGAGAACTGTGCAGACATGTCTTAATTAAGTTATGTGCTTTTTAAAGATTGTATTATTCTTATTATTCATGTGTGGCTTTGTGCTCCCAATGACTTTATTTTGAAGCAATCATCAGTACTTGTATGCACCGAAATGACAAAAAGACAAAGTTTGTGCAAAACTTTTAGTAACATCATCAGACTGTTTTAACAACAGGCAATCAAAGTCAAATGCTGATTAGAAAATTTTACTTTTTATTAACCTTGTTTCATCAAATGAATAACTAGTTCTTTAATATATTTTCCAATTTGTCATTCAGGTTAAATCTTTAGAAATCTTGCTCAGGCTACAGATGAGGAAAAATACACATAATAAAACTCATTTGTTATGGGAAGAATGTCAAAAACAGTTTTGAAGCAGGAGAAGGTGGAAGTTCCTTCCGAGAATTATCTCTACTACCTATCAGCCTTATGCTGGGATCATAAGTATGGAAATCAAAGCCACTGTGAAATGCTGCAGCTACATGGCTGCATTGCAAAAGATCCAGCCTCTGCAAGAAACCTTAATCTTACAGTATAGTTTTTGCTACAGCACAGCAAATATGCCTCTTTTGTATTCTTTGCACTGAGACATATGATTCTTTATTCATCTGCAGTGAATTTCAAAGTCAGTTGTCTTTGGACTAGGTGGTCTTGTCCCCCACTGCTCCCCTTTCCAAGGTTAAAGATACTTGCAGACTTAAAAGTAGATTCCAACAGGCATTGTTCCCATGTCACTCACATGAAGGAAAGACAGATGCCAGAATGCTTAATTTCTTTATGTCTTATGTTTTAAGTTGGTTTTCTTTAGTCATAGCTTTTATTTTGTTTGTTTGTTCCTCGTTTTTTCATTAGTTTCAGAGTCTGAGGAACCACATCTACACTCAGCTCAACACTGTTTCTGTAAACTGTTAATATGGCACTTGATCAGCCATTTACTGGTAATCTAACCACAATATATACAATCCTATGTCCTGCTTGGCTGTGGCAGTCAGAAATAATTACAAGGCAATGAAACATATTACTCTTTTCTAACACCAGTTTTCTTTGGTCAAGCTCAGCTTTTCCTAATCCTCTATCTTAGTTCCCCCCAATTTCTTTTATTCTCAAGATTCTCTGAGGTGCTAAGATAGAGCTCTTAGCCCTTTCTTTTCCACAGAATTTCTGGATTTGCCTTTATCCTCATAACCTTTTCCAATGAGCCTTTTAAGTCACAGTCAATCTCCTCTATTTGTCTTTCTACATCATGAAATTGGACATGAAAACTGTTATCCAACTATTTAAAAAAAAAAACAAAAAACATTTATCTCACAGAAAAATCTGATTTCCTGCTCTGAAATGCAATGTTTTTTTCAGTTATCATTTCAACTTAATTAATATTTTGAATATAAAATAAAACAATTGTACCTACAACAAGAGGTACCTATTACATCAGCAAATGTCTAAAAAATGTGGCTGGTTTCATGTTTAAAGTCAAAAAAATTCTACCAGAAAAAGAAAGAAAGAAGATTCTTTGTTGGGAAAGAAAAAAAATATCTGAACAAATCCAGCCTAAATAAAGCTGAAAGATGAGTAAATTTTCTGACTTTTCAGAATAAAACTCTCCGAATTGCCTTACTGTTTGGCTTCCTTTCATGAGCTATTAAGAAACTATTCCCAAGAAAACACAAGATTCAGAAGTAGGTAAAGTTGCATGTCCTCTCAAGGAGTCAGCATTAACAGTCTTAAAAGAGTAATTAAATGATTAGCTCAAGCAGCCATTTATCTTCTCTTTGTTGGAAATCAGGTGAAATCATTTATTGCCTATAGGTGCTGTGATGAATTCCTTCTAAAAAAGCACCAAGTCTTGTGGCTACCTAATCTGAATCACTGAATCATAGAACCAGTAAGGTTGGAAAAGACTAATAGGGTAGCTCACAGCCATCATGCCTGCTAAACCATATACCATATCAACCCTTTTCTTGAACACCTCCAGGGACCATACCCCTATCATTCCCCTGGGCTGCCTGTTCCAGTATGTCATTGCTCTTTCTGAGAAGAAATATTCTCCAAGATCTGACATGAACCTCCCCTGGCACAGCTTAAGGCCATCACTTCTCATCCTGTTGCTGCTACCTGGGAGCAGAGGCTGACCCCCACCACACCACAGTCTCGTTGTAGAGAGTAGCAAGGTCTCCGATGATCCTCCTCTTATCCAGACTGAACAATCCCAGTTCCCCCAGCTGCTCCCCATAACACCTGTGCTCCAAAGCATTCACAGCTTTGCCAATCTTCTCTGGACGTGCTCCAGGACCTCAGTGTCTTTCTTTTATTGAGGGTTTCAAAACTGAACACAGCACTAGGACTCACCAGTACCAAGTAGTGAGGAACAATCGTTTCCTGCTGACTTCATTATTTCTGATAAAACCAGGATGCCATTGGCATTATTGCTAGAAAGGTATGCTTTTTATGCTTTCCGTTTGTACTCATTAGGGCCACAAACATTTTTGGGAGATATTGTTGCTTTCTTGCTTTGGAAGAGAAGCTAAGCCAGTATCACTGGTATGTCCTGACTATAGATGACATCATCGTAATTGTTAGGAATAGAGAGCCACAAGCCTTAGGGGATTTTTCTCCTTGAGTTCTGACCTATTTGTTTGACCTTTGTTAGGCATATTCAGTTTTTACTGGCACTGTTTCTCTAAACTAGTAACAAGCCATCAGGGTTCTCTTCTTCAAATGTATGCTGTTAAAACATTCATTGTCCTATACACTCTATGTCTGTTGAAGTTGTCTGGCTGCTGCTAACCCTCATAAAGCTGTTGAGAAATCAGTAAGGGAGAGGAATTCTAGTCTAGGTAGATAACTGAGCTCTTTATATCATTTTTTTTTTTTTTCTATAGCTAGCATGCACCAGTGTAATTGCTAAACAAACACAGTAACGTTAAACATCTTGCCTAAAGATCTATGTGTGTTTCATAGATAGGTGAGACACTAAGATATTTATAAACATATCTGGAAAGTAAACTCTATTTAAGGAAAAAAAAAACCAAAACACAACAATAAAAAAAACCAAAGAGGAACAACAACAACAGCTACTCTTGTAAATTACAGGGAATATAATTAAGGAGTATTAGGGGTCCAACAAGTTTCTTGCTGAGAAGGAAAAGAACACAGTTTCATGCAAAATCCTTTTGCCTAGAGTAGCTTGACACATCATGCTATTTTCCCCTGAATTATATGCTGTCATTTAAACATAAGAGCATAAACCTACTGCCTTAATATGAAGCTTTTAAAATTTTAATGCATATGAAAAGCTCTTGCTTAATAAATGGTCCCAAATTAATGTAAAATAAATCTTCATGTAGGTAACATGCACAGAAAGAAAGGGAGAAAGACAGGCAAAAAAATTATTATTTTTTTTTTAACTGTATTTTCCTTGCAGCTCCTGGAGTCCTCTGTGGTTTTAACTAGAGCCAGATAGAACATGACAAGATAATTCTCCAAGAAAAAAAGAACCCCATTAAAAAAAAAAATCAAGATTTTGCTAGAAACTATATATAGTAATCAATCAATAAATGTTGTCATTTTCATCATAGTTTGCACATTAAATGACTGTAAAAAATAAGATCTAAGTTACAACTGTATTAAATTAAGTGGAGATTTGCACAAGTGGGGCAGCAATAGCTTCGAACAGAAAGAATTAGATTAAAGGAATGAAATATACATACAAATGATCTCTACATATCTTATATTCTAAAGAAATTCTAATTAAATACTTTCACTTATTCTACTTAATAAGATTTATAATCATTCTATTGAGCAAATATTCTTCTAAGTATAGAAATATTTAACTTTAATTCTCTTGCCGCATGTTATAGTTTTAATATTCAGCATTATGCTAATATAAAATTAACATCTCACAATCACTTTACAAAACCAAACACACTATCAGAAATATAAAGTGCTTATTCTACCCAGGATAGAACAAATAAGTAAATGAATATAATAGGAGGAGAAAACAAGAGCAATACTTGGACATCTCTACATTCTTTCTCAGGTGCTTCAAGAAGTGATGTGTAAAGTCGATCAAAATTTATCAAAATACTTTGTTTTCACTGAAAGTTTTATCACAACTTTAAAAGTCAGCAAAACTGTTTCAAACCTTTCATCTTGGCATTTATAATATAACATGTCTGAGGACTTTCATAAAGAATGCAGAAATGCTTCAAGCATTCAATCGAACAGCCTTACCAAGATGACAATGTTTATAATATTTTTCATATATTCTTAAACCAAATCTGACTCCATCATATTCTGAAAAATGCATATGTAAGTAGCTTTTGCTATTGTCTTTCTTGTTGTTTGATTTCTTTTGTTGTTTTTTTTTTTCCTTTTTTTGACAAATAAACATTCTGTGTGGATAGACAAAGACAAAACTGAATCTCACCAATGCAATAAGTCATAAGGACAACTCCACTGAAGTCTGCTACTCAGTTGAGCAGTTATGTACACACAAAAAAGTGCTTACAGAGTCAGTTCGTAATCGTATGCTGAAACAAAACCATTTTTCTTTGTTTTCTAAAGCCTGAGACAAGCAGCTAGCTATTTAAAATTGCCATGACTGAGAGATCATGGCATGTAAAAGTATTGCAAATGATTCACGGTAAGCAGTGAATTTAAGATATCTGGAACTAGCAAAGTAAGTTCAGTGATGTAGACTGAGAGAAAAAAAATACACGATTTGAGGAAATTGAACAGAGGCAAAGTCCTCCAAGGCAGTATTTATGAAGCTACAGCAAAAGAATGTAATCACTCCTAGTCTTTTCACAGTTCATTTCAGATAATTTACATGCATTAGTATCAAAATACTCTAAGAAAGTGTGTCTTTTCTATTCAGACAGATTAATTAATCATCCCTGAAAACAATCTTTCTCTACTTCCTATTCTTCAGAGAGCTTAAGCCAGAAGAATTAACAAATGCTATCTCATTATAAGCACCTTAACTTGGTTTGATGTTTCTTTGCTACTAAGCTTGAATTGTTAAAACAGTGCTGTAATTAGGAGTTTCTTATTAGTTCATATGTGAATTCTCCTTAGAAAACTTCAATTTTTACTCATTTTTTCCCATACATATGCACTGTCCAGTGCTAAACTCATCATTATTTGCCTGAGAACAGTGCAGTGCAGCATCATGTTCAGCTATTTGTGTGTGGTAATTTTCCCTGAACTGTCTGAAACGTTACAAGACTTTCTGTTTCTCAATTTCTGTTTGCATAATGCATGCACATTTTAATAAATATGCATGCATATTGTCCTCATAGAAACAGTTTTCTAAGAGAATATGTACACATCAAATTTTCTTTTATGTGCACATGACTCAATGAACTTAAGTGGTGCTCTTCTTAGTATCTGATGGCACTAGAAATAATACCAAAATTAACTCCCTTTCTCATTCCTGCACAAACACCTTATCCAATAATGGAATAGCTAATTAATTATAATTTCACACTACTGTTAGCCATTCCTGTCTTTGGACACTCATAGTAAGGGGGAAATTTGATTTTGTTTTTTTCTGCTTTCCAGCATTCTTATTTCCTTTTCAGTTTTTATAAACTGAGCTCAAAACAAATAAATGAATATAGAAGAGGGGGAAAGCTCTGTAAAAATAGAAATTTCTTACGGGGTAAAACAATTCTAAATTTTCATATTTATCTATATTTATCTATATATATGAAGAAAAGGCATGGTGGTATCCCCTTCTTCATAGTGCTTGGGAAGAGCTGCAGAGGTAGCCTCATAATTCCTCTCTGTGCAGTACTTGAGGTCTGTTGAGGAAACTAAGAAAGAGGCTTATTGAATTTTAATGTTGACTAATGTTACACTTGTAGCTGACTGCATTAGATGGGTGACTGCAAGTTGAGAGGAGAAAGGGAAAAATGGCTTCCCCCTCTTACCAATGAGTTCAAATGTTCATTCTGTCCTTTCTGTGAACCTGCTATTCATGGCAAACTCTTTTAACCTATATATAATTCATGAAGAAATCTGTACAGAATAACCTTACAGAGAGATGATTGTGTGACAGAAAGATTCGTTTCTTATGTTTGTATTATGAGTCAGACAGCCTGTGTTATTGTCAACCTAGAGAAAAGCTCACAATATATCAGAGAAATCAATTAAAAGTAAATCACAGCAGACGGAAATTGCCAAATTATTTTTCAGCAAGTATTGTGCAACTTATATTTAAAAACACTTAACAATTTCTCGACTGCAGATTATTGATCTTTTATTGAGGGTTTATCATGGTTATTTTTAGATGCCCTGTGACTGTCTTTGCTGATTGCTGTGGACCAATAACAGTTCAAAACCTCACAACAAGAAACAGAGGGGCACTTTCTTCCGTTATATTGAAAAATTTCTTTCTTTTACACACTCTCTCTCTTTCTCTCTCTCTCTTTTTTTTTCCTTAGAGAAATACAGAAATGATTAAAGACATATGGTAACATTAATTATATGTTATGCTTTACAAATTTGGCAACAAAATTCACCTATATTTTCTGAGTATTGTGTTCACTTTTTACTGGAAAACCAGTGTTGTTTAATAGCGGAGAAGAAGAATGACATACATTTTATACCACATTCAATACAAACTACAGCTGAATTGATCTCAGCTATGGCCTCCAGTACTACATTTAATTACCACATCCCTCATTTATTTTTCAGTCCATACGATAGTGTTCATCCTCATACCAAATTGAATTAACTGTCTTAATAAAAGGAAAGCAAAGAAGAATTATTATTACTAATAGTGCAGCTAATCATCTGAGGAGGACGTATTCTCAATGTAAATAAATTAAAATTTAAAAAATAATGAATTCTGCTAATGGATTTTATTCCTGTAGATTTGTAGTATTATAGAAAAAAATCTATAGTGAAGAAAAAACTTAGTTCCCTATGTAAATATCCTTAAGTATCATAATAATACCTCATGAAAGTTCTGAAATCAATACAAAATGTTGCTGGCAATCAAGGTAAACTTGCCATTTTATTTATGCATTGCAAGACATTTGAACCTCTGATATTTCCATGAGAAGTTGAAGTCAATCTACCTAATCAGTAGTTTGTAATTACCTTATAAGGCACGGGCTTTAGTCCCAGTCCTGGAAACTCCTACAAGGATAGTTTTATTTCTTCGATGCTTTTACTACTCCTTAAATCATAACTATGCTTTCTTTCTGTTTCCCTTCATCTGCATCCTATTAGATTTCAAATAAAAAATATTACACAATATTGATGCTATAATCAATAAAAATGCCTTTAATTTATACATTTTACAATTGTTGTTTTTGAAAGGCAATTCCAAGCACAAATTTCAAACAAATTCAGACAAAGTTCATAAATAGAACTTCCAATTTCCCCATTGGAAAATATATCTTAGCATATTGTTTGCAATATCAACTGCAAGGCTCATAATGGCATCAAAATTAATAGTTAATTGTCAATTTTATATCTTGATATTTAATTAATGAGCATATAGCTTCAAACACACGTTACATTTATTACTCAGACTTAAGATCATGGCTACAAATTCATAAACTGAACTACACAAATAACAAGAGCTGGAACCATCTGCAGAAGTTTCTGCAGCACATTGTCTTCAGAAATGTTAGAAATGTGAGAGTAATGGAAAGAAACCAGTTGTCAGAGCAAAACCAATAACTGTTTCTGTGCATGAAGTGCTCAAGCAAGACCAGGGTCATTTCATTTATGAGAATGCATTACAGCTCATGAAGATGATGAAATATGGGTAAGAGAAAGAAATACCTTCGCTTATAGCCCATATTATCTAATAGAAGAAAACCTCTTGTGGTCCTCTTTGAGTTAACCTTCATGAAGGATGCTTAGCACAGCCATCGCATTTTTGTAGGCCATCACTAACAGATCAGGAACATACTTGGTGTTAAAGCATCCCATATAATTTCAGCACCTTCTTTACCAAGTCCCTCTGAGAACATTCACAGAGATATTCTGCTAATACTTATATATATGACATTCAATGAAGGCACATGTACACTTTGGAGAAAATAAGTCATAAGCCATTGGTCAAAGGGCTTAGAATAAAGGGTGATTCACAGATTTTAGTACTAAAGAAAAGAAAAAAATATGATAGTCATCTACTTTTACTTGTTGCATTATCCAAGGTACTGAATTTCCCATAATGATTCCCATATTGTGTGGATGAGTTAAATACAACTTAGTTCAATCTGCTAGAGAAATGGATATAATAATAGCTGCATACATTGAGGATAAAAAGAGACTTCACAAGAATTACCACAATAGACCTAATAAAGAGTGTATTTAATATTTGGATGATGATGATGAAAAAAGAAATTGATAGTCTCTGTAAAGAAAATTTCACCAGCCACCAGCCTGATTACAGTATGTTAAGAAAGAATACACTTACTTTTATTATTATTATTATTATTTTTTTAATGTATTTGAGTAACTAGACCAGATTGTGTTTCTGTTTGTTTGTTGTTGTTGTTGTTGCTGTTTTTGATAGTTTTTTGTTTGAGAGAAGAGTTATTCTAAAAGCTGTTTAACAAACTGAAGTGTAAGTTGTTCTGTTAGAAATGTTTTGTCAAAAAAGAGCAGAAAAAAATAATGAAACACAGCTGAAGGTCATTTTCATCTTTTCTCATGTAATACATTAACTGCAATGAAAACCTTGTCAAGAAAGCTTTATCAAAAATTCATTCCACTCAAAAAATATATTTTTAAAGGGATGTAACCAGAATTTAAACTCAAACTATAAAGTAACATTAAGCACACTATAAACAGGTTACTTGAGCAACATTCTTTGTACTGTATTATCTGAAGATGCTTTAAAAAGGATTAGCAGCTCCTCATATCTTGCAAGCTGCAGAATCAATTGAGTCACTTAGGAAGAAGAGGTATTTCCATATCCCAGCTTTAAACTAGAGTTCAGATTCCACTTTGCTGAGTACATTAAAAATGTACAGACAGATAGCTAAGCAGATAACAGCAGGTGAACTTCTGGCCCCATTACAGTCAGTGGGAGGTCTGTCATGATATCAAAGGCGCCAGGATTTCACCCTCTAACTCTTCTTGCTCATCTATCAGAAAAGCACTTTCACCCACTAAACTTAATGACAAAGCAACTAAAAGTTTTCAACAATTTTGAAGTCCACATTGCAAACTTAAATTTCACATTTGTTTGAGAGGCACTGGCAGCTTTCAAAGTGTGGATTATCAGTCACCCTCCTACAGTTGACAAAGCAAATCAGAGCAAGTACATTTGAATGTGTGAATAAAATACATGTTAAAAAAATGTAGTAACAAGTAGTAAGATGCCAAGAAAAATTCTGTATTTAAATTAGACATCTGTGCCCTGTTTTTAAATATTCATCATTGTAAGTGATTCAGCATGTTCCCCATTCCTGTCAGAGTACGCATATTTTAAAAACCTTTTAGCTTTAACACCTTCATTACCATAGGAATCCATTATTAGAATCTTTTTTACCCTTAAATCTATTCATGTCTTCAGATTTCATCATGAGTATAACAGAAATATGAAATTTTGTGAGCCTGGCAGGTTTGGTCATGATTTTCTGCTGATATCAGAAACTGCAGAGAAAGCTTGTTTTTCATTGTGTAAGAAAATGAAATATAATAAAACACATAATTTGAACATGTGATCAAAAAGTAGTTACAGCTTTCCAGTTCTAATACATATATTTCTTATTCATAGCTACTGAATAGGAAAAGAGTGCAGTTATCTTGGATTGGATAAAAATATAAAATAATTCCCAAATAATATACGAAATCCAAAAAGATTCTAAAATATCTGAAAAAGCAGAGATGAAAGGAGAAATTTGACTTGTTTATTTCTGAAACAGTTGGATAGAATCATACTTAAACTTACAGATGAATAGAACTCTAGGTGATGTTCACTGGCCTGTTTTATATGAGAGGTTGCATAAATGGTTCTTTCTGGCCTTACATTCTATTAATTTATGTGATATTTGAAATGATTTGGGGTAAAATGATTATTTTATAGGAAGTTTGGTGAACATCTGAACCCAGAATCTAATACATGATGTGTTATTTTATGATAAAGTGCAAGATCCAAGTGCCTGTGGGTTAATTAAACCGTCTGTCAAAGAATGATGAAATGATTTGGGATAGGGAAGAAATTGTATCCAGTGCATTTAAGATTCAGAAAAAGCTAACAAAGTAGCAACCTAAACTTTATTTAAGAAAAAGAAAGAGAGAAAGAGAGAGAGAGAGAGAGAGAGAGAGAGAGAGAGAGAGAGAGAGAGAGAGAGAGAGAGAGAAGGAAGGAAGGAAGGAAGGAAGGAAGGAAGGAAGGAAGGAAGGAAGGAAGGAAGGAAGGAAGGAAGGAAGGAAGGAAGGAAGGAAGGAAGGAAGGAAGGAAGGAAGGAAGGAAGGAAGGAAGGAAGGAAGGAAGGAAGGAAGGAAGGAAGGAAGGAAGGAAGGAAGGAAGGAAGGAAGGAAGGAAGGAAGGAAGGAGAGAGAAAGTCTGGTTAGACTTGGAACATAAAAAAAAAGCACAAATGCAAAATATTCTTCTGCCTGAAAATGAAGGAGTGAGGGAAATAGCAAAAACTCTGCTTGCATACAGGAAGTTACAATAGCAGAATATGTTTGTTGTAAAAGAGCTGGCTGAAAGATTGTAAACAAGAGAACACATTGGGGAATATAGAAGAGTACACATACCAAAGAAAGATCAGAAAACATGAATAGCCTATGGATGTGTTACAAATCCAGTAACCACAGATCACAGAATCACAGAATAGAATGGTTTGGGTTGGGAGGAAAATTTAAGGTCATCTAAGTTCCAACCCCTCAGCTGTAGGTAGGGACACAACCCTCAAAGCCCCACCCCACCTGGCTTTGAATACCTCCAGAGAGGGGACATCTACAACCTCGCTGGGCAACCTCTTCCAGTGTCTCA
Source organism: Tympanuchus pallidicinctus (assembly GCF_026119805.1). Classification (NCBI taxonomy): domain Eukaryota; kingdom Metazoa; phylum Chordata; class Aves; order Galliformes; family Phasianidae; genus Tympanuchus; species Tympanuchus pallidicinctus. The sequence continues at coordinate 8,139,949 of NW_026294618.1, read as the reverse complement.
CCGCCCTGACAGTAAAGAATTTCTTTCCAATATGGCATTCTTGCTTGCCTTACTCTTTCTCAGGATGCACTGCTTCTGGGCTTGGTAGAGAAGGTCCTTGAGTACTGACCAACTTTCTTGGGCCCTTCTCTCCACCAGGGCTTTCTCCCATGTCATCCTGCCAAGCAGTTCCCTGAAGAGCAAAAAGTCTGCTTTCCTGAAGTCCAGAGTAGCAATCTTGCACCCTCTTTGACCTTGAACTCTTTGACCCTAAGGACCTTGAACTCCACTATTTTGTGGTCACTGCAGCCAAGTCTGCCCCTGAGCTTCACATTACTCACCAGCCTCTCCTCATTGGTGACAACAACATCCAGCATAGAACCTTTTCTCATGGGTTCCTGTACCATTTGAAAGAGAAAGTTATCAGTGCATTCCAGGAACCTTTTTGATTGCTGGTGCCCTGCAGTGTTGTCCTTCCAACAGATATAAGGGTGGATGAAGTTCCTCATGAATACCATATTTTTTGAACATGAAGCTGCTCCTGTCTGTTTATAGAGGGCATAATAATAATAATAATAATGTAGAACACTCCATATTCTTCTGATAATGCATCATGCATTACTAGTCTTGAAACATTAGATTCAGGTAAATTAGAAAGTTATTAAGATATATGCCACTGTCTTGGACTGACAAACTTTCACTTTGAACCTCAAGAAGTGGTAGATGACACCAGGAAGCTTCTACCATTGAGTCATCTTCATCTTTATTCTGAAAGACTTGTGTAAGTAAAAAATTCGGAGGATGAAATGAACCAAAAGGATTAAGTCAAGACACAGTCTTAATTTAATACGAAGATTTCACTATAAAGTTCTCTTTAAACAGCAAAAACAGTGAACATGATTTTACTCTTTGTTGATTTGAAGAAAGTGATTGGTGTCTACTTTGTTTGTATTTTGGGAAAAATACTCATTGAATTTACTTAGCTTCCTTCTCCCAGATTCACTTAGCTTGTACAGAAATAGCTTATGTTTATCCCCCGAAGATTCATAGAGTTTGCTTAAATCACTGAGGATAGGCAATTAAAGAGGCTAATTGTATTGCTGAAAACAATAATTAGGCTTTTTCAGTTTTCTTTGCTTACTCCTTCTTGTTTTGGTCCTTTTGTTGTTGCCAGAGGTGAACAGCAGAGCAGTCAAGCTGTGAATTGCTGGAATGTTTTAACATCTACCTGATAAGACTTATTCTATTTTATCAGCTTCTTGATTTGAATAGATGCCATATGATTTCCATATCTCATCACAGAAGTCTCATAATTTATACAGGATAAAATTGAAACCATGGCAAGGTTCTCAACGATTTGACAATAAATGTGATTAACTTTGGTCTGTATGTGAAATGCTAAAGAAAATGATGCCAGTAGCAGGGCAGGGGAAGATGAAGTGCTCTCTAAGTTAATAGCTTCAGTACGTATTATGTATATATCAATGTCCACTGACCCAAGCTGCTAAATGAAAACATGTTTTCAACAATTAATATAGACTATTATTCTACAAACGAGTCTGTCCTGAAGTATCACTCTGTAAATACATATTTTTAACTGTATATTACTTCATGGAGATAGTTCGTATTCATGCTTAAAGGGCATTAGTTCTCCCTGGAGTATTATCATCCAGGATGGCTCTGAAGTTTAGAGACAGGTACAAGGAAATTGCATTGATCTATACATATTAATTATTGACTTTGAAGGAGCATCCAACTTTAAGGTTCTAATTTCAGACGTAATCCCATCAGGAATGTAACTAAAACATACAAATTTAGGAAATCAGAATAACTTTCCAGAAAACTTTCTAGAGAACATGAAGAGTGGCATACAGTCAGATCATATACTATCATAATCTGTATTTTGTTGCTTTTATATTCAAGGGTCTTCCTCTCAGGATGAAAATAAGAATTCACAATAAATACTGTGTGGCCTGAAAAGAGGTTGTGATTAGTTAAGAGAGATGCATACATTTCCCTTAGTTTCTTCTTCTCTTATACTATTGCTTTTTTCAATTAATGATGCTGGACATTGTTCAAGAATTTTTTTTCTTTTTATATATCTTTATAAGGCTGTTAGAAGACTCAAATAAACCAGCTAGTTGGTAACCAAACTGAATGTAAGCCTAGCATGTTTACTGATGAAAGTCTGTAACTTTTTATCAGTCTAAGGTTTAATTTGTTCCAGTGATGAAAATGGATTGGAACAAAATAAGATTTCACTACATCTCACAGTAACAAAAGAGTCTGGTCCACTAGTTTAAAAAGCTCCTGATGGAGGACTTTGTGAAAGTCTGATAATGAATTAGCCTGAGCCAATTCTCCTCCAACTACAAAACTGAAATTTATTTTTTTCTACTCTCATTCCCTTGCTTGTTTCTGCTATTCTAGTTCTCATTAGCAACTCTATATAAATCTCAGAATCATATTTCCAGTCAAGTAGAAGATTAACATCTCTATTGGCTGCTGAAGAAGATTTTAGCTGAATTAGCGGAAATAGATATGGTTGGGAAAAATTCTTCTGAAATGCTTGCTAATTTACAGATATTTTTTGTTTCAATATCCATAAGGAATGGATGTGCTTTGTGGTTAGTGGGCCTTCAAAGACTGCAAGAAATGGGGAAATTTATCTTTCATCAAGTTGAACAAGGCTTTCTTGCTCCAGATGCATGAGATGTCTGGCTCACAGGCTCTTGTCCTGGTGGGGGACTTCAACCATCCGGAGATCTGCTGGGAAAACCACACGGCGAGCTGCAAGAGCTCCAGAAGGCTCTTGGAATCCATTGACGATAGCTTTCTGGTTCAGGTATTGGACAGACCGACCAGAGGTGAAGCGTTTTTGAAGCGTTGCTGGACCTGCTGCTCACCAACGCCGAGGAGATCATGAAAGGCGTCAAGGTTGGAGGCTGCCTGGGCTCCAGCGACCACGCCCTGGTTGCGTTTGTGATCTCAAGCGATGTGGGCCTGGCAAAGAGCAGGATCAGGACACTGAACTTTAGAAAAGCAGACTTCAAGCTACTCAATGGATTGCTGGCCAAGATCCCCTGGCGCGCTGCCCTCAAAGACAAGGATGTTGAGGAGAGCTGGCAGCTCTTCAAGGATGCCCTCCTGGAAGCACAAGAGGTCTCCATTCCTCTGAATAAGAAAGTGGGCAGGCGAGGTAGGAAACCGGCATGGCTCAGCAAGGACCTGCTGAGAGAACTGAGGGCGAAGAAAGGGGTGTACAAGCTCTGGAAACAAGGCTGTGTCACCTGGGAACTGTACAGGGATGCCGTCCGGACTTGCAGACATGGGATCAGGGAAGCCAAGGCGCAGGCAGAACTGAACTTGGCAAGGGACGTGAAAAACAATAAGAAAACCTTCTACAGGTACATTGGCCAGAAGAGACAGGCCAAAACGGGCGTACCTACTTTGGTAAATTTAAAAGGAGAACTGGCTTCAACAGATGAAGAGAAAGCTGAGGTGCTGAATGAGTTCTTCACCTTGGTCTTCACTGGTGGCCAGGATTCTAGTCTTTTTCCCGTCCCTGAACCCTGCATCCCCAAACCTCTATGTGGGGACCAAGGAGGTAAATCCCTCCCCACTGTAAGGGCAGAGCAAGTCCGAGAGTGCCTCCTTAGACTGAATGAATACAAGTCTATGGGGCCAGATAGCGTGCATCCCAGGGTCCTGAAGGAGCTGGCTGGGGTGGTTGCCGAGCCGCTCTCCATCATATTTGAGAAGTCGTGGCTGTCAGGTGAGGTCCCGGATGACTGGAGGAAGGGTCACGTCACTCCCATATACAAGAAGGGGAGCAGGGAGGACCCGGGGAACTACAGGCCGGTGAGTCTCACCTCCGTGCCTGGGAAGATCATGGAACAGATCCTCCTGGACAACATGCTCTATCACATAAAGAATGAGCATGTGATCCGAGACAGCCAGCACGGCTTCACCAAAGGAAGGTCATGCCTAACTAATCTTGTGGCCTTCTATGATGGAGTGACGGCATTGGTGGACGAAGGGAAGGCGACCGATGTCATTCACCTGGACCTGAGCAAGGCCTTTGACATGGTCCCCCACCACATCCTCATCTCCAAATTGGAGGGAAGTGGATTTGATGGGTGGACGACCCGATGGATAAGCAATTGGTTGCAAGGCCGCAGACAGAGGGTGGTGGTCAATGGCTCTCTGTCCAGGTGGAGGCCGATAACAAGTGGTGTCCCCCAAGGGTCTGTCTTGGGACCGGTGCTCTTTAACATCTTTATTAATGACATCGATGAGGGAATTGAGTGCACCCTCAGCAAGTTTGCTGACGACACCAAGCTGAGTGGTGCGGTTGATACGGCGGAAGGAAGGGATGCCATTCAGAGGGACCTCGACAGGCTGGAGGGCTGGGCTCGGGTGAACCTAATGAGGTTCAACACGGCAAAGTGCAAGGTTTTGCATTTGGGCCGGAAGAACCCCAGGCACCCGTACAGGCTGGGAGGAGTGGTCCTTGAGAGCAGCTCGGCAGAGAAGGACCTGGGGGTCCTGATGGACGAGAGACTGAACATGAGCCAGCAGTGCGCTCTGGCAGCTCGAAAGGCAAATGGGATCCTGGGCTCCATCAGGAGAGGGGTGGTCAGCAGGGAGAGGGAGGTGATTGTCCCCCTCTACTCGGCACTTGTGAGGCCCCATCTGGAGTACTGTGTCCAGGTGTGGAGCCCTCAGTACAAGAAAGACATAGAGATCTTGGAAAGGGTCCAGAGGAGGGCGACTAAGATGATCAGGGGGCTGGAGCACCTCCCCTGTGAGGACAGGCTGAAGGAGTTGGGCTTGTTCAGCCTGGAGAAGAGAAGGCTGCGGGGTGACCTCATTGCAGCCTATCAATACCTGAAGGGAACCTACACCCAGGAGGGGAGTAAACTCTTCAGAAGGGCTGACAATAGCAGGACTAGGGGAAATGGATCCAAGTTGAAGGAGGGAAGATTTAGGTTGGATGTTAGGGGGAAGTTCTTTACAAGGAGAGTGGTTAGGCCCTGGAATGAGCTGCCCAGGGAGGTTGTGGATGCCCCGTCCTTGGACGTGTTCAAGGCCAGGTTGGACAGGGTCCTGGGCAACCTGATCTGAATGTGTGTGTTTGGTGGCCCTGCTAGGCAGGGGGGTTGGAACTACATGATCCTTGAGGTCCCTTCCAACCCAGGTGATTCTGTGATTCTGTGATTCTGTGAACTCACCTTTCCTCCTCGGAGTTACAGGTGGGTATTGAAATGTTACCTAAGAGCAAATACTTTCCATGTTTTAATGCTTCTTCTTTAATCACTTCGTGCACATTTAACATTTTATATTCCAAGCAGTCTGCCTTTTAAATTTGCATCTATTGCTTAACTTAAGCACAGGTGCAGATTGCATTTGCTAGTACTTTAGATGATGGTTCACTAGAGGATGGAGACTCTCAATGTGAATTGGCAAGGCTGGATCCAAGTTTCAAAAGATGATGGTCTCAAGCATGACAGCCAGCTCTTGTTAATCTGCTTTAAAACTCTGCGTACTTCTAAATGGCTTCAGCCATCATGTTTCATTTACATGGCAGGACAATAGGCAGAAGAAGCTTAATGGACCTCCAAAGTGTAGTAAGAAGATTATTTATTAGTACATACATTTTGAAATTGTGATGTAACAATAACTCCACAAAACATACAACCATGTGATTCAAGCCACTTTTTGAAATGAAGTTTAAAGAAACATAGTTTTTTACTGTGCTGGGAAGAAACTTCTGTTTATAGTTACATTGCCAGGCATGCATCATCGGAGCATAGAGATTGTAAACTTTACTGTGAAAGATTGCTTCTCTTTGCTTCCAGTAAAAACACTGATCAAAACCATAAATCCTTGTTTTAGACAGGGCTTCAAAATTCAGAAAACATTCAACAGGCAATATAAGAAAGGGTCAATCACAGCAGCTTTCTTTAGCTCACCCATTGAGAACTTGCTAGCGAGACTCCCTGCTTCTTATTATTAATGCCAAAGTATCAGTTACCCTTACAGCATTCACACAGTTCTAAACATCTTGGCACAACAGGATATTCTGTTATTATTTTCTTCTGTTACAGATTAAATTCTCTTTTCAGCAAAACGGTGTAAACTTGCAAAATTCATCTTATACGTGCCCAGCTTTGTCATGATTTCATTAAAATAAGAAATAAAACTCAGCTAACAAGTAGACAGAGATTATTGGTGAATACCTCTGAAATAGTGTATTTAAACTTACTATTGACTGTAATGTTTAATGTTGGCTTCCAGATACTCTCCCTTTCTTCCTTCACTTCTCTGAGATGACAAAGGAAACCCAGGTGAACACAGACTAACGCACTGCACTCCATCTGTCTTGTTTTAATTAAATCAGAAGCTGTGGAGCAGGAGTAAGATCAGCATGGTCCTGCCTGCAGCCTGAGAAACAAAAGAAGTGACTTGTGCAGTATGGAAGGAGACTAATGGGCAAAAGCATTCCTGCATGTAGCAATCTGTGCTTCCTACAATGTTACTCATCATTCTGTCTAACTTCAATAATATTCTTAGCATGAGATGTCTAAGATTAATGAGGCATTTATTCTCCAGTAAGAAGCTATCACAAAGAATACATTTTCCATCAACATTTTTGCAGTTAAATTAATAATACCAACTTTTTGCAAACACAGGATTCAGTGGTGTTTTATAGCAGATGATGCTAGTCAGTAAGTCCTTGAGTCTCAAATGATTTTCATAGAAATGTATTGTTTGAAGCTGTTAGGTATGAGACTTAGGGCTAGGTAAAGCTATGGCCTGACCCAATATATAAATATATGTACATATTTATTGTATGGATAAAACTACCATCTTTCTCTTGCTATGTAGTTGATCTTGAACAAAACTTTCTGTGCATTCTCACCCTGTGTCCTGAGGTGGGTAAATAAACCTCTTAAGGTAGTTCCCTATAGAAATAGCTGAAGCACTCATACGATCTCTTTTGGCTTCTTTTTTTTTCACTGTATGAAGTAGCATAATGGGAGCTGCAGGTTTAGCACAAAGGTGAGTAAACCTGTCTTCCAGTGCAAATGAACTGTGTAGCTTCTTGGAAACCAATATTTTTTACAGTGGGCAAACTTTTTCACAAGCTTTATCAGAGGGAATAGCTGGCTGTGATATGTACCAGACAGAAAGGTAGAACAGACAATATCCTTCTCAGCTGGCCATTAAGACGATTGAGCAAGCATCAAGGAGTCAGTCTCTGAATAAATTATACTGTCTTTCAAAAAATTCAGCTAAATTCTGACTAATGTCTGGTACAAAATCCTCAGGTCTCCTCTGTATATGCTATGAATGTCCTGTAGAAATCTTGGAAACAATCACCTGCTCTAGTGGAAAGTGTCACTGCTTATTATAGGGGTTGGAACTGCATGATCTTTAAGTTTGCTTTCAACCCAAACTGTTCTATGATCCTATGATCTACTTGATTGTCCTATGACAACTGAGATAATAGTAACTTCTTAAAAGAGAAAATTGCTCTGTTAACAATAGAATTCATTATGGGTCATGAGTTATCTTCAACCACCATAACAGTACTGCTAGCTCCTGACTGCCTTAGCTGTAATAATTCTAGTCAAAACCTTTTTATCTCCACATTATCAACTTCTCAAAGGACAGGAGGGACATTCTTTAAAAAATAACAACAACAAAATAAATAAAAATTCTATTCTGAAATCTTGTAAATGCCTTTTTCTCTCAAATTTTCCAATTGCTTTACAGAATTAGGCTGAACAAGAAATTATTAGTTAATAATAAGAAGAATTATTAGTCATTTAATAAGAAGAAGCAGCTACTGCTTCTTTTTTATTCTTGTAGAAATTTCCTCCATGCTGGAGATCTTCTCTACTTTTTAACTCAGCCAACTGGTCTGGGAAGATATGTTGACCCCCCCATACCCCATCAAATGTATCTCTGTTTAAAGGACTAAGAAACTGCGTGTATGTACAAGTATTTCTTTTCTTCTATTTGTTATTTCCCTTTTGGATATCCACGATTTTGCAATTTATTCATTTTCCTCCAGTAGATAGAAAAGTTATTCCTACAGAACATGAAAGATTGCAGGTAGTGCAATAAGAAAAAATAGTAAAGGCCAGACAAATGAATCACACTTTTTTGACTGAAGAGAGAAGTGTTTCTGAGAGACAGCAGAAAAATATCTATGACAGAGCAGTACCTAGTATATCTTAAGTCACACAGTCATTCCGGATGATCTGAAAACAAACATTTCATTCCCCTATAACATTTGTATACATTACTTTTACACCATGAAATCTAATAAAATGCCTTTCATAGAAATTGTATTTTGAATGATTTGAAGTTTGGCTGCCTATCTCTTATTCATACTTTACTGAGCGTTGTTGTCTCAAATACTTTCGCTTTCAGGAAAATACGCAGAGCGAAAAGTGGAACACTATTTTTCTCTAGCACATGCTAAACTAGTCATAGAGAGTGAAGGTTTATTTAACATAAACAATGCATCTTTCTGTTAATCTACATACATTTCAATGGATTGGGAAATGATGCAGAGAAATATTTGACTAGTATCACACAGTTGGTCTATAGGAGAGACAGTAATTGCTTCCACTCACTTTCATTCCCAGGCTACAACCACAGGACTAGCACTCTAGCATGTTTGATGTGTCATCCTCTACTAGATTCTAATACTAATTTTAGAAAAAGAAAAGATTGAGACTCACTGAGTTGTTTTTTTTTTTTTCTTTTTTTTTTTTTTCCCTTAATATTTTGCATTATTATCAACAATTCTAACAAAATCAATAATGTGCATTTTCAATTTATAGTGTAGATGTACCAGGAATTACTACTGGCATGTCCCTAGGGAAATCTATCTTTACAAAATATACAAGAACAAAGACACTCACAAAGCTTGAATATCTAAGGCACAGTTAAAGAAAGAAATGAACTATAAGCAATGTCTCTGCTTTCCCTGTGGAATTTTCAAGTACTTACATTTGATGGGGCGAAATCAAGTGAGACTGTTTCTGATATAAAAACAAACATTTACAGATTGACATTTACACAGTTACCAATTTATAAAAAGCCACTCTCATGATTTGTTTGTCTCACTTGTCCTGCTCATCCCTGGAAAACAGAGAACTATTCTGAAGGGGATCAAAAGTTCGCTTCAAGGTGAAAGTACCTTTTGCAGAAACTGTAACATAAAACTATCCATAAGGAGAAATGATTGTATTTACAAGAACATTTGAAATTTTTGATTTTTTTTTTACCTAGAAAACTGAAAAAGCCTGGAAGTAACAAAGTAGAAAACCATTTTGAAGAAAGATGCCAGTAGATTAACAATCTATCACATTAAATAGTGTTTTATCCTGTTCTCCCAATGGCTTCTGTGTTTATTTGTTGTAATGGTTTCAAGTGGACGAACAATTCAGAGCTAAAAGGGCACCTTATGTCTTTTCCCATATCCAAACAAACAGAAAAAGTACAGTGGAAGTGGCAGTAATCAGGAGAAATGACTAGTCAGCAGAATATCACACAAGAATGCACAGTAATTTTATAAGACAGTTCATTAACAGAGATGGGTGGTGTGTTTCAGCAACAATGCCATCATAGCAGCCATGAAACAGTGGGTCAGCTCTGCTGGTACAGCTTTTTCGAAGCGTAGCATGCAGGCTTTTGTTCTTTGTAGATGAAAATGCATAACCAGTGGTGATGACTATGTTGCCAAAAATAGAATTTAGTAGCTGAGAATTTGCTCTATCAAATAGTGTTATTGTACTCTTTGTATCTTATTTTCTGTGGACATAAATATGGGGCATTACTTTTGGAGCAAGCTACCTACCTGTGTACTTATTTTTAATACATGAGTTGCAGCCTATGGCTTCCTATACTCAGACTAAATGTAAGGTAAGGTATTGACACAGTACAAATAAGTACAAATAGGTAGTGGCAGTGCAAATTTTGTTCTTGGAACCATGTTACTCCTAACTGCTCTCAGATTCTGATTACTTTCTCCAGACAGGATTCTAACTAGCTGTTCTGAAATCAAAGAGATTAATAAGCCTTTACCAGATACCTGAAGCTTTTTAATATCTTAATTATGTATTTTCTTTTTCTTCTTTTTGTAGAGTTTATTGATTTTCACTACTCTACTTTTTTTCTCCTTGGCAGATGCTGGAAATAATGATATTACAATTGATCTAGTATGTTCAAGGCAGACATTAACCATGAAATCCAGTTTTTAATGGAAGATAAATACAATACTAACCACATGGATCTTAGTCTATGTCAGTCTCACATTTTGAATGAGATTCAAAAGAGATGATGAAGCACAGAGCTAGGTATACTAGAGTGCAGTGCTGGCTCTTATGTTAATGGACTCAAGGACTCCAAGTCACAAAAGAATCGATAAGAATAAGACACCTTAAAAACATATATTTGAAGCTGTGCTTTAGCCAAGAAGTTTTCTGATTAATAAGAGAGGGGCAGTCAAGTATATGAAAAGGAAAAGACTTTCCTTGCCCTCTATCACCTTAAAAATGAACAACATATATTCCCATAAAATACTGTAATTGGTGCCTTTCCGGATCTTGAGTTTCTCAATTCTAATAGTAGCAGAGAGAAAGTGACTGTCTGCCTCATAGATATCTTAGAAAGCCAGGCAATCTTATGGGGAAAAGTAGAAAGGAGTTTTGCTCCAATGATCTCTACTGTGTCCTTCCATTCAATACTAAATAAGTGTCAGGCAATTAGAAATGGAACAGTGGATGCGTAAATGATACTGCCTTTCCAATAAATTGCTAATACCTGGATAGTGCTGCATGGCTGGAAACATACTGTTACAATAACTGCAGTACCAATTTCTGTGTCTGAATAATAGAGAATATGAAGAAGATCAATGTAGCATAGGAACCATGAAACAAACAATCTAAGATATGATTCTTTTCCTGTCTGATTTCTTCCTTTCAGAATTGAGACGTATTACATCTAAGCTTTGCAAAAGCAACATGTATTTTCTTCCTTCTTTTTGGCAGAAATTTGTGGTTTCTTTGCAAGCATGACGGTCTCTGCAATATTTGATGAAGTGAAATGCATGCTTGTTCTTGCAGGGTAAAAGTCAACCTGAAGTTCACTAGAAAATGTATAAAAGAATTAAATAGACTTCTTCTTAATGCGTTGACACGTAGAACTTTTATTATAACAATTTGATCAGAAAATAGGGACATTCACACTCCATATCCACTCTTATTTGCATTATTTATTTCATTTAGTTCGTGTACAATCTTTTACCATCTGTCACATGGAAAAAAGAGTGCTTTCAAAGAAATTCTGGAATACTAATGGAATTCCCTCAACATCTCCATTCAGCACAGGTGGCATTTTTAGCTCTAAACCTAATTAAAATGCACGCTTTAAAGAAGCACAGTGTTTAATTCAAGCAGATAGGATACACAAGACACCTCTTCAGGGTTTCAGAGGTCACAGCATGAGACTGATTTGGCAAACTTCTAAAATAATTCAGTACTTAAGAGGGAGTGCTGAGAAGAAATGCATAGCATGGTGATTTCATACTCATTAGTAAATTGTAAAGTGTCTGTAACTATATGCATTTTTTAAAATAAATGAAGATAAAGAAAAAAATTCTGCACTTTTTCCTACTTACAGATATTATATGGTAAAAATGCAAGAAACTTACTGTTTAACAGCAAATTAGCAACCATTCCTATATTTTTAATTTGGCTGCCCTAGTTTGAAGTTTGGCACCCAGTCTTTTACAGTTAATGGCTGCATTCTTCATAGAATCATAGAAAGATAGAATGGTTTCAGTTGGAAGGGATCTTTATGATCATCTGGTTCCAACCCCCTGCTGTGGGCAAGGACACCTCAGACCAGCACAGACCAGGTTGCTCACAGCCCCATCCAGCCTGGCCTTGAACGCTTCCAGGAAGGGGGCATCCAGATCCTCACTGGGCAACCTGTTCAGTTTCTCACCACTCTCACAATAAAGAATGTATTTCTAATACGTAGCCTAAATCTACCTTCTTCCAGTTTAAAGCCATCACCCCTCATCCTGTTGCTATATATATTATGTCTTTATAAGAAGTCCTACTCCAGGTTTCCCATAGGTTGCCTCAGGTTCTGGAAGGCCCCCCTTTTCAGGAACTGTTTTTTAAGGTAGGAAGGAAAAGGAGGTACCAAACAAAAGACAAATGAAGGAAACACTGTTGCAGGACACCTATTGCAAAATTACTAGAGAATCCAGCATAGGGCTATAAAATTATTAAGTAACAGGAACATTTCTCATGGTAAAGGGCTGAGTGAGGTGAGCCCATTTAGCCTGGAGTTAACTTAGAGATCTTGTCAATGCCTACACATAACTTCAGGGAGAGTGTCAAGAGGATGAGGCTAGATTTTTTTCAGTAGTGCAGAGTAACTGGATAAGAGTTAGCAAACACAAACTGAAACATAGGAGGTGAGTCTGAATTTCAGGAAAAACTTTCCTGTTGTGGTGATGGAGCACTGGCACAGGCTGTCCAGAGAGCCTGTGGAGTCTCCTTCTCTGGAGATATTCAAAACCTGCCTGCATGCAATCCTGTGCAGCATACTTTAGGTGTCCCTGTTGGAGCACAGGTTGTAGCGGATGACTTCTAACGTCAACCATTCTGTCTGTGTATCTTCTTTCAAAATAAAATAGGTGCTGATGGAGTCTTGCCTACCAAGAAGACAAAGAGAGGCCCTGGCAGGCACTGAGTCCCCTAAGAATGGTCATTAGATGTGCAAAAACAAAAGAGTGGGCATCCTCATAGTTCTGGAGTCATATCATCTGCTACTGCAGTCCTAACCCTAACCCTAACCCTAACCCTAATCCTATCCCTAGCCCTAACCCTAACCCTAGCCCTTCTTCCTGCTCAAAAAGTAAGATGTTCAGAAGTGAGTAATAACTCTTGTGTCACCAGTGCATTACAAAGTAATTTGCACTGCTATTACATTGAAAGGATACTTTCTTGTGGGTTCAAATTGGATTTTATAGGTAAAATATAATGCTTGCAACTAGATGAGAAATGTCTGTTCAGTAATCCTGTTTCTGTGTGCACTCTGAGATATTTTTAAATAAAAATCTTTAAAAGATCTGCTTTTGCATTATTTTTTCCCTGAGCTAGTTCCTTTATGAGAATATTTTGTATGATTTTTAGGACAAACAACGTGATTAAAAAACTCTCTTTTTTTTTTCTCTTATTGGTTGTGTTTTAACAGATTTTTTGAAGAGGTATGAAATTGGACCCAGTAGGTGTTGGGAAGTTTTATTATAACCTGAGAAAAATCTGTCTAATCCTGGGGCTTTACTAGCTCTAAGGAAATTGTCTTACATATTTTCATTAAATCATTAACTGATTGCTGTGTAACTTTTGGGCATATGACAGTCTTGGAAATAATAATAACAATAAAAAATGGAAGCAAAGGTCTAACAGCTTTTGTCTTATTCTAGGTCTGTGGATATCTTCAAAGTGCACCCTGGAGTGCTCAATGACATCCTTTACAATCAAGGATGAGATTGTTATTGTTATCCTGTTGAGCAGACACAGGGACAGAGATTCTGCTCAGTATTTATCCCATTTCAGTCTTCTGAAATCATCTATACAGTTTTCAGAAAATGAGGACTGATTATTATGCAGAAATTAAAACATGGTCTATTAGGAGATAGAGGCTGCAGTCTAATGACAGGTATTCAATTCCTATCTCTTTCTCAGGATTTCTAACTAAAAGAAAGCCTCTCCACCCAACTGATTTGGCTAGACTTTCTTTACAGTCAGTCGGGATCTACTCAATAGAGTCAATGAAGCCTTGGGAGCGATTCATCTCATGCTGAAACAGACATTTATTTACACCCACTCAGATGAATGGCACCCTGCATTCCATTGATCCTACTGACTAGATCTCCTTTGATTATAACGGAAATCTAGAAAACTATTTCTGATTTAGACACCTACTTCTATTCTAAGTAAAATAAATCCCACTTTAAATAAATAATTCATCTTCCAGTTCAGTCAAGTGGGAAGGTGGGTATTTCACAGATTTTGCTACAGAATAGATGGAGTTATATCCTTAACTCCCTGTAATTTATGTCTGATGTGAAATCATCCCATACAAGAGACTGCAACATAACTTAGCACAAAGGAGGCTGGGGCCATTTACCTGTATGAATGTCACTGCAATGCAAATGATTTGTCCTGCTTACACTGGGAAAAGAAAATAGACCCATGTAAAGCTATGAGGGGTGGAGTAAAATTAGTAATTTGAAAATAGCAATCTTTGGCCAGAAATATATATATATATATATATATATATATAAAATTGATGCATTTTAATGTCTTTCCTAAGATGCAGACAGGGAATGACATTCTGCAGAAGCTCTGTGCTGATAAATGAAGTTCAGAATGTGAATCCAGGTTTCCTCACAGAAAGAGAAACATGTTATGTATTATTATATTATACTGCAATAAAAGGGTGTGGTAATATAACTATATTACAGATATAAATATCACATTAAAAAAGTGTAAGAAGGCTAAGCAAAAACAAGAAGAAATATGTGATGGAACAAAAGAGTATGAAGCCAGACACAAATATAAAGAAATTCATTACACTGTAAAAAGAACTACAAGGCATTTAAACAAAGTAAGAAAAAGCATCAATTGTGTAAGTAATGGAGCATGAAAGAATACCAACAGAACAACATTCTTGGATGGAGAACAGAAATCTGTACGAAGTATAGCATGGTTGTAATAAATCTGGACATCTAATATCAAATGAGAAGGACAAGCTGCAGTGATTTGAGACTGGAAGCTGGGCAGATTATTATAAGGTGAAAGGCACAGAAGAATATGTAGAGGGAATGATATCATGCCTAAAAAGCAGAAAATTACATTAAAACAAAAAACAAACAAACAAACAAAACAACAAAACAGCAATGCAGAAGATTAAGACCAATGCTAAGTTATCTGCATAGTGAAATAGATTGTAGAATATCACTGAATATGAAGAAGCAAGGAGTCATCTCATTTTCTGTCAAGAAACATGCATGAAACCAATCTCAGCTATGGAATTAGAGTTAATAACAGTAACCAAGACCTAGAACTTAAGATAAAGCACAAAGAACCAAAGAATGTAGCAAGGTCTGAAGAAATCTCTTAGTATCAGAATCCATGTTTTCCATTTAGAATCTCTTGCAGACTCAAATCCTTTGGAGGTGCAATTGTGGGTAATACTGTAAAAGAAAAAGCCTTTCTAACCTCTTGAAGGTATTTTAAACACTGAAGGTCTTTTTAGGAATTGAAATGTGTTTGTTCATCTATCAGTGTTTGCAGCAAGTAAACACGATGTCAATTAGCCTTGCTAATGTGAAATCGTTATTGGATCCTGGACAGGAGAAAGAGTTCATCAGCTCAAATATACTTTGTGTGTATTGCAATGTATCCTACTGTTGGGTAAGATAAATCTTGTTTGACTAATTAGCATTTATTTGGAACCTTTCAAACTCAGGTAAAGGTTTTTGAAGTCTTCACTATTATTTTGAGATATTTTATAGGTGTAAAGGTCAATTGAAGTTCATCTTTAAAGGTTAGTTATTCAATTCCTTTTCACACACCTAAATAAAAAATGTTAATAACCTATGGCCAAATGCAACTGCAAACTTTTCAGCATGAAATCAAGATTTTAGTAACTAGTTGGCTGCGTTCATTCCAAGATTTCAAATAGCCTGATACTATACCATTGAACTTTATTCAGTAACTATTTTTGTGTCATATTTTGCCAGCGGGGCACCAACTAGCTCCATAGATGTGGTAGAAGACAGTTGTTCTAAGATATGACCAAATCAGAATAACAACAAAAATGTGTTTGCCTAAGGAATCTTAAAATTGAATGATAATAAATCTACAATTTTCTATTGAAACTTAGCATAAATACTGGGGAAAATAATTATCTGATGATGGAAATCCACTCCATCTCTACAGAAATATAAGTGCAGTCTTTGATTGTTGCTATCTGAAGATGATCTATGGCCTAAAAGGGAGGTTGTGGAAATAGATGTAAAAATTTCCAGTTCCTGATTCATATGTAGTAAATGCATACTCCCAGGCCATGAAGAACAAGAGTAAGTTTCAAAGTGTGCTTTTGGTGCTTTGCAGGAAATGAGTGAATGAATAAGGAATATGATAGTGAACAGGACTGAATGGAGATGTTGACTCTCAGTGCCTCATCAGGTGCAGTCATCTGAGGTTAGTGTAAACCAGATTTACAGCAACAGAACGATGTGATTCTTCACTGAAAAGAGGAACTTTTGGACTTCGTCTCTAATGGATTCTGAACGTGCAAATCCTGGAAGGGATTTCAAAGGAGACAGAAAAACTACTCAGAAAAAAAGATATTCTATGTATTACTGTATAGATAAACTATAGAAGGCTCAGATCACCTACTAAGTGGAAAACAACTAGAGACTGAGTATGTGCTTGGAAGAATTACATATAATCTAATTTTCCTTAGTGATCTGACAGTTTCATCTACGGATCAACCAATCTTTCAATGGATACTGGGCAGATATCCGTGTCAGTAAACTCTTAAATAAATGGATAACAGTAGTAATTATGTAAATTTGATTCAACAACCAATGCAGCATCAAATTTAAAATACAAATAAAATGAACTAAAATTTTGATTCAGCTTGATAGCCTATAGTATATTCTTACTGACAGAATTTCTGCCAAGCTGTTAGAAAGCATTTCAATAAAACATCCTTTCCTACTGTAGACAAGATGTTGATAGAATAATACTGGTAGAATCATTAGAAGTGCAACTATTCGTCACCAGTTTCCTCTTCTCTGAGCCCTAGGATCAGTGCTCCCCCTTGTGAGGAACACCAGGTGGCTGCCTGATTTCAGCATGCTGCTTACATTCCCATGTTCTGGTTTCCTTAGGCCTCCAGCAGTTTAGAGAAAAAAATCTGTTACCTCCTGTGTTCCTCTTGGAAATTCTATTATTCTTTTTTTCTTTTCTTTTCTTTTTTTTTCTCGTTTCTTTTTTCCTTCTCAAGACCTCATCATCTGCAAGATGCCCTTAAGTTACATCTCTATTTGAATGGCTCACCTGTCCCAGAAATATTAGCTAGTCCTTTGGATAGCAAACATCAGTGATATCAATCACTGAACCATTAAAGCCAAGGATGATTGAAATCCTTATCCCCAGCCACATCACTACTGCCCATTTTTAACATTACGGACATAACTGCCATTCTTTCAATCATTTAAACTTCTAACACATATTTCACATTTGATTTAGTAAATACAAACTATTTCCTATTTTCCTGCATTCTTTCTAAATGCATTATTAACCATTACCTGCCCATCTATACAGCCAAAGCCTCTTGCTGAGTACTTTGCTTACTGAGCATAAAACAAACAGCCTTGCGTTGCTATGAGATGCTACTGTGTAGAGTATTTCCCTTCCATTTGTTCACGTGCTTCTCTGTTAGCAGTTTTTTTATGACTCCTTTTCACTATCAAATTCATGCTATTTACTTTGGGCTCATAGCCTAATCCTCCTTTATCTATCCTTCAGAAACCAGAGACTTTCTGTTGGTTCTAATCATCTCCTGAATCATCTCTCCTCTGTCATCCACTTGATTCTTTCTCAAGCAGTTATTTTCATGGTGCTCATTCTTGGATGAAGCATTCTAAAATAACATCACTGTTTTCCTTCAAGTTCTTTCTCCAAATTTGTCTTTTAACATTATATTTATAAAAACGCTTTCTGTAAATAACTGAAATAACAATTAGATTTTTGCATTGAATAATATACAATACAATATATATAGTATATTACTTCCTTTTCTTCCTATACTGTCAATTTTCTTTCTTTTTCTTGTCTTCTGAGTACACTTCATGTGTTGTTATGCAGCATACTTTTGACTAGCGTTTGTAGACCACTTCACAGGTTGAGTTCAGTCTTCTGTTTCTGGGTCTTACTACAATATGAATATAACTGAAGGAATAATAACTACATGCAGGTTTCTCAGAACTTTTACACTTGTACTTTTTAATATATTCACTAACCATACTGTCTGTTCAATTTTCATAGCAATTGAGTAAGCTTAATGTGGTATATGCTTCTCCTCACAACCGTATTATCACCATCAGCACAATGTAAATGGAAGCATGAAGAGATGAAGGATAAAATTCAGATGGCCTGTTTTCAAGCCTAGCACAGTGCTTAGGTGTAATGTAAATCCTTATCACATTATTATATACTCATAGACTATCTTGAGTTGGAAGGACCCAAAAGGATCATGGAGTCTAACTCCTGGCTCAACACCCTCTGGTGGAGAATCTTTCCCTAAAAGCCATTCTGACCTTTCCCTAATGCAGTTCCCAGTCATTCCCTGGTGTCCTGATGCTGCTTACGATGAGGTTACTGCACTGAGGTTGCACCTCAACCTTCTCTGAGATGAACAAACAAACAAAAAAATCCACCCATCTTCTCCTCTAGACCTTGTTTGGACATTCTCTAGTAGTTTAATACCCTTCTTATACTGCACTGCCCAGAACTGCACATAGCAGTCAATGTGAAGCTGAACTAGAGGAGAGTGAGAAAAGTCTAAGGAAAGCAATCTCACTGATCAGCACTGCAGGACAATACTGAAATGTTCTGTGAATATCTTTGTCTTGGACAAACAAACAAATCTGCGCATGCTCATGCACTCACATCCTATATTGAATAAGTAGGTACCATGACCCAGAGAGATACCCTATTCATTCAGAGAGATTCCGTAAGTGTAATTCCATCCCTGGAAAGGCCTAGCCTGTCTGGTGTATTCCTGCTTTCATGAACGTGTAGCAAGTTTGCTTTGAAAAGCAAACCACACAATGACCTTATTTATTTCCTCTCCAAAGTGGCCTAAAAGAATGGGCAAGACTTGCAGCACTGTGTAATAATCCAAAAGATTTCACCCATCATGTGGGCATTCAAACTTAAATATTCTGCTTCCCAGAAGTACACTGTTGAGCAACAGAGTTAGTTCAAGGAAAGAGAGAATGAAGTGAAGTTTGCATGTAGGCAGACCTGAATCTGGGAACACAAGTCCTGGGGTTAGAAAATAACTCTATCTCCAAATCAAGAAGGAACTGTTTATCTTGGACTGCAAGAAGGAGCCCTTAAGATGAACTCATCAGACTGTGACCTCTATTTGAATGAACTCAGGAAAAAATGTAATATGTAGACTCAATTCTGAAGATTTATTAACTTCGAAGAAGCATGAACTGAAACATTTGTATTCCTTTTTTCCCTCAGGATTCACTGTGATCCTTCTGCAGTGAAAAACTGTATTTCGGTAAACAATACTGGGGTTGTGGTTGTTAACATTTCACAGAAGACCCCTCTTGCAGAAAGAGCTTTGGAGAATATTGGGCTATTTTTTTTAAGCCCCTTTGACAGTCTACTGTGCTGAGTCAAAAGATTTCAAGGTACATTAACTTTAACAAAAGACTGTCCATTCCTTAAGTACCCATTTCGTTTCAAAATAACAATAGCTGATGTTAAAATATATATACAACTTAACCCAGCTCCTTTATTTATTATTGTTATTATTTATTTAGACGACCCCTCAAGCAAATCCAGATAGAGGTTGATAGGATGGGATTTGCAGGAACAGGAAGAGTTTCAATTTTGCTTTGAATTCAACATAATTGAGACTGTGGCATTTGAAAATGTGCAGGCTGAAGATTAGATCATGCAGTTTCACACCCATTACTGTCTCTCTTCTTCACAGTGCACAATGTGTTTTGCCTCATACACACACTCTATTTCGTTCTAGAGATAATCAAGGGCAAAATTTGGAACTTAGGGAAAAGGTTTTTTCACAGCATGCGAATTGCATCTTTAGTTTTTGCATGTCAGAAGATTCTTCAATTTGCTCCATGGAGATCAGTTTTCAGCATTATTCTGGCATTCTTCTAAGCATGCCTTCTCCTTTGCAGGAATAAGAAATTTCTATTATATACTCTCAATCCATTATTCTGTTTACTCTGCAGTGTAGTTAAGCTGAATAAGGTTAAAAATGGGAAAGCCATCTTTTTTTTTTTTTTCTTCATTTTATCTTTCACTGAATTGGTGAGTTTTGATTTATCAGCATTAGAATCATAGAATCATAGAATCACCACAGTTCAAAAAGACCTCCAAGATCATCCAGTCCAACTGTATGTACACCTACGACCAATAGTTCCCCACTAAGCCCGCCCCTTAATATTACAGTTACTGAACGTCTCCAGGGAACAGTGACTCAACCACCTCCCTGGGCGGACCATTCCAGAGCCTGACCAATATTTTAGAAAATAATACTGTATTATATTATACTAATAGAAGAATATTATATTTTATGAATAATTTCTTGCCCCTGGAAACTTTACTGAAACTTGGTGTCTTACCCCTTTCTCTGAATTTCATACAGTTTTACGACTGTGTGTACTGTGTGTACTGTGATTAACTTTCTGGCGCTTTGCATACTTGCCATACTAAAACTTCAGTCTTCCATTACATCACAATTTTCAACTTTTTAAAGTGAGCATTTGTACCTGAGTACCTGCCCAGAACATAAGGACTTTAAATTCACAAGATACTAGGAAAAAAAAACAAACAAACAAACAAACACAAAAAAAACCCTTTATTCTCTAGCATATGAGTGTCCAACATTTTGGCTTGCCTGAGCTGCAGAGTGAATAGGAATTATGTTTGGCCATATAAATAAAGTTTGCTCCAAAAGTAATGGCTCATATTTATTTCCACTGAAACTATGACTGATACAAAGAGCATAATAATACTGTTCGATAGATCAGAATCTCAGCTACAAACACAATTTTTCAACGTGGTCACCAGTATTAGTTATGTGTTTTTGCTGGTCGTAAACAAGAGCTGCATGCCACGTTCATAAAACTCTGCACTAGTGGAGATGACCTGCTGTTGCTGTTCCCACTGCTGAAACACACCACCCATCCCCTCAGTGTGCTCACAGCACTATTTGGCTTCTGTAAGCATTCAGCAAGCATCAATGAATGTCTATGGGTGACATTTTTTCCACTTAGAATAATTGAGTTCCACACCTTTGCTTCATCTGCACTTCCATGTCAGACATACACTCACAGAACCATAGAATCATAAAACAACTTGCACGATCATCTAGTCCAACTGTCCTCCCATTACCAGTGCTACCACAAGCCATTAAACCATATCTTGCAGCTCCTCATCCAGATGCCTCTTGAACACTGACAGGGTTGGGGACTCCACCACATCCCTGGGCAGCCATTCTGTGCCTGACCAATCTCTGAGAGAAAAAGTTTTTCCTCATGTCTAATCTAAACCTTCTCTGGTACAGCTTGTGGCCATTTCCTCATGTTCTGTTTGTTGCTTGGGAGAAGAGGCCAAACCCCTTCTCATCACAACCTCCCTTCAGGAAGTTGTAGAGTGCAGTGAAGTCTCCTCTGAGCCTCTTCTTCTCCAGACTGAACAATCCCAGCTCCCTCAGCTGCTCCTCATAAGACTTGCGCTCCACACCCTCCACGAGTTTCATTGCCCTTCTCTGGACATGTTCCAGGGCCTGTCTTTCTTGTAGTGAGGGGCCCAATGTAATTCTGCCATGACATCATTCTGTTAGACTGCCCTTCTGCTGCCATCTATTACACAGAAGCACCATGTAATGGGATACTGGTGGAAAGATTCAACCTCTACTGCCATACCACCACCATCTGCCTCTGACGCCATGGCCAATGTAATAAAACAATTGGCATTACTTTCAGAACAGCCCTCATAAGATATATATAATAATTCATGCATATAAGTAACAAAATTTATTTTAATCTTTAATATTTTTAATTAAAACAAACAACAGCAACAACAACAACAACAACAAAAAAAAAAAAAAGAGAGAGAGAGCAACAACAATAACTAAAAACGCCCCAGTGGGATACATGACCTTACTTTTGTGAAACTAGTGCATCAATGTATGGTTTGATGCCAGTGGTTGCAATTCTAAGTGAATATTGAAAACATTCATGGGAGAGTTTTGATGAAATTTTACTCTTCCTCTTTTTCATCCCTGAAAATAATTGGTCACGAATGTGTATACTGCCAAAAAGCAGTAACAAGAATAAGGCGTGACTGTGGAGAAGAATGTTTTCCTCTGGTAATATAGGGCTTATAGAAGTAACGATACATGATTAGATTTTGAGTTGAATATCCGATTGGAACTCTATACATTCTATTTGAAAATTCCAGATAATCTATTTATGTCAAGTGAAAATGGAGTTGCAAATATACTAAAAAAAGAAAAAAAAATTTTTTTGTAATCTTGAAACCTGTTCTACAAATTCCTTTATCAACACACAAAGCACAGATGATATTTTTTGCTGTACAGCCAGTGAATCAAAGTGCATACAACTATTTGCTATAACTTGAGCTGGCGCTGCACTGCTTGCCATGGTTGCAGCTCAGACAGCACAAATAGCGCATCGATGTTAGGCTGTTGCTGAGTGATGGGTGCACACCCGAGTCTGGGCTGAGCCACTCGGTGGGGCAGAGCTGCAGTGACAGCAGGGGCAAGGGGCACATGGCATGGGACAGGCACCAGACCACGCTGCAGGCTGTGCCAGGCTGCATGAAGCCTGCAGGTAGCTGGTTGGATGTACCTTCTCTAGTGTTTCTCTGTCATTAGTATCTATCAGCTCCACTTTATTAGATCATATGATAACATTCTTGTTTTTTGAGAATGAGCATATACTTACAGCAGTGCAATGTGAATGTTAAAAGCCTCCAAATTACAACAGAAGTTTTATACCCCTTTTGCCTAACTGAGCTGAAAGCTGTATGATAGCCTACACAACAGCATAGCATTCTCGCTCATAGCAGCAGTGCTACTTGCCTTATGAAGAGCAAGGAATTTAAGTTGCTTGTGGCTATATGTATATCATAAAAAACATATGGATGTGCTTGCTTCCTGGTCTTGTGGACTAATAGGCCGGGTCTATGTACATTCATAATCTCAAATTCTCTAAAATAAATTGGCTATATCCAAATCACTTAATTATCTTTTGGCTGTGTTAACTCCCATACCATGCCTGAGAATTTGAGGAAAGGTGGTAGAAAGAACACATCACTGTCTCTCTCTGACTATTTTCTGACATTTAAATACCTAATGTGAGATTAAGAAACAACAGTTCAAATGTTGGTCCAATCAGTTTATTACAAGTCCTAATCACTAAAGGAGATGAGGAAGGGAGGATGGGCATTAGAAAAGATAATATATAGAAGCAAGGAGTCTTTGTAGGAAGCAAGAGAGAGACAGTCAACACGACAGATTCCAGCTGTTGCTCGTAGTTCAGCCACTGATCTTCAGTAGTGGTGAATCGTCAGATGTTGTTTTCAGCTGATGATAAGGCAACAACAGTACAAACCTATAAGTCCAAAGTAGTTGAATCAGCTCTCTTTGAAGTGGCAGCTTCTGGCTTTGGTATCTCAGCAGAATCTCCTTTGTTCCATTCTTCCGGGCCTTGCCAGCAGATAAGAGGGAGCAGGAACGTACCCACCTGCATCCTGTTTTTCACTGGATAAAGTGGTATCATTTCCCAATTCTCCTATACTAAGTTGGAGCTTTTGGTCATAGGCCAGATCTTCCACCAGTAAACAGTCCTGAGTACTCTCTTCCAAAGGCAAACAGTTCTAAAGAAATGCTTTCAAATGCAAAATTGTCCAGAAAGCGATGTGATGGCCACACAGCAACACCCACCTCTCATCTCCTAGATAAGTCAGTCTTATCACAAGAAATGCCTCAGAAAACAAACTTTGAGCAAAAAACAAAGAAGAGTTTGGGCAGACATAAAGCTCTTCAAGGTTTTGCAATAATGCTAATGGGTAAACCATATTTTTCTACTTCAAACTCTTCTAGAAATATAATCTTCTTTCCATCCAAAATGGACATTTATTAAACCTCAGCTACTTCTCAGACTTTCTTACTTTCCACTGTTGGGATTTTTATTGTTGCTGTCGACTTTTTGTCTTCTAGTTGTGTTTCTTAGAGCTTTCTGACTTAATTTCTGTTTTCCTAATTGATCAGAAAAATTGTGTTAAATACATTATGTATTTATCTCGTGGATTGTCTGAGTGGATTTTCCTCTCAAGCTTTATTAGTACTTTGCTTAACCTTCTCAACATGCAAAAATTATTCCTCCCATCATCACTTTTATCTGTGCTGTGTAATCTTCTCCCTAAATCCTGATCCATGCCTTTACTTGTCCATTTGAGGTTTTCTGTATTTATTTCTATAGTCAAAAGAAGTCGAAACAGCAGTAGTCAATTAACATCTCTTTAATTCCAAACTTTCATTACCCTGTCAGAAATGAATCACAGAAGAGTTAAATAGCAAAACAAGATGAAATCTTTGCTGATCACGCTGGGATTATTTGTAAACTAAATTGAGTCTCCACCAGCTGTCTATTGCCAGAATGACACCCACCAATATTCACAGAAAAGAGCTCTCTCACAGAAGTGATACTTTGCAATACTGACCCTGTGAGAAAGTATGAAAATCTAACATTTACATACATTTTTTCCCCCTACAGCCCTGTAAATTCACATATTCTAATAGAAACTAAATTCTTAGTTCACATTAAAGCACAGAACTTCTCAGATTCTAGTGACTTACATTAACTTTATGATTTATTTAAACTGCTTAATTCTGAAGAATCAGTATACAAACATAAATATTTTCAAAGCAAGTTAGCAAATTCAGCCACAGAACTTCCAACAGAAGATGTATGACTAAAACTTATTGAGACATAGTCTAAAATCAAGGTAGGGAATTTGATTGCAGTGGAGTAGGTAAGTGTTGGGTCTAAAAGGAAAAAAAATCTAGATTCAAGCTTGTTAACACAGCAACAGCAAACTTTTGGCAGGTCACATACCATTACACCTTATTGTTTTGTCATTTTTTGCCTAGACAACTACCATCCAGCAGCAAAATTGGCAGCAGTTCCTATATTTGTAAATGAACTTAGTCATGTGCCTGTAACAGTATCTTAGCTTTCTACCATAAGTACTACAGGTTGTAAGCACTCACATTAATCATAATGGTCATTATTTCCATAAATGGAAAATAAAATCCAAAACAAATGCCAATGAGTCTGAAATGGGTAATGAATTCTTGTTCAGAACCATTAAACTGATTCTGGAAAGTATTTTTTTCAGAGATTTTTCACTTTAAATATCAACCTGATTTAAAAAGTGCTGATTTTTAGGGTGTTCAAAGAATAGATCCACATCTAAAGGCTTGTGGTTTAGACTTGTCTCTAATTAAGAAGTGTCCTGAAGTGAACAAAGGGCCACACAGCAGGAAATCTATGCTTGCAGACACCAATTCACACCTGTTAAATGATTAGTTTGCAGACACTACCAGATGTGCTATTTATCTGTTGATCAGAGTAATTGAAATGAATTGCTCTGAATCAGTCAGGTGAAATTGTTCCAGTTAAGTAGATGTTCTGTTTCTCCTCTGTTTTCTTATGAAAAGGATGGAGCCAATCTTTTTCTTTAGCATCCTTCTCTGTCCTTGATATGATATTTCCAAAGAGAATTACCTTCTTCTGAGGAGAAAAAGAAAAAAAATAGTGAAAATGGTCAGTATAGCTGTATAAAATATTTTTTATGCCTGATCAGTTCACAAAGATGTTGGCTTGTGATAGGAACAGGCCACAGTTTTCTTTGCTTTCTAAAAGTCTACAGTTAGATACCTTCAAGGTATGTGAAACTCTATCAGTGGAGGACTGCAAACATTTAGAACTTACTGTCAAAGAAATATAGTAGTAGCAAGCAGTATCAGCACCCACATAAACTGATTAAGCAAGTGATAAAAACTTCGTGGGAGTAAAAAGAGAGATTACAAAGGAAATAGTTGGATACAGAGGCACACCACTGATCTAAACCAAATAGTCTTTTCTGTTTCCATGCTGTTATCTTGGCATGACATGTTATCAACTTTACTTCCTTTCCAAGCAACCTAAAATGAGATATAGGATCAAAATCCGAGTAAGTAATGATCTGTGGTCAAAGGACAACAAAGCAAATAGGGGGAAGATCTCTCTGGACTCTTCTGTTGCCTGTGGCTATAAGAAAGACCATCACAAAATCAGCATGCATCTCCTGTTGTAAAGGTTTTAGCAAGGAGAGCCAGGTAGGCTGAATTGTCCAGACAAACACAAAAAGGATGCGGTTAAACATAGCTTAGATACAATATCATTGGCTCAAATTCTTTGTAAGGATTAGTTTTAGTGCAGGGTTTATTTTATTTCTCTAGATCTGTCTATGTTTTTGATTTAGACTGTGGCAGTTTTTATTTTTTTTATTTTTGTTTTAGCTTTTTGCAATTGGATATTTTCCCTACTGCTCAGATTGTCTGGTCAGGTTTAACAGCTGCTTTAGATCACAGAATCATAGAATGATTTAAATTGAAAAGGACCTTTAAGGTCATCAAGTTTCAGTCCCCCTGCTGTAGGCAGGGACACCTTCCTCTAGACCACGTTGTTCACAGCCCCATCCAGCCTGGTTTTGAATGCTTCCAGGAAGGGGACATCCTCAGCTTTAATAGGGAAACCATTCCAGTGTCTCATCACCCTCACAATAGAGTTTCTTCCTAATATGTAGTCTAAATCTACCCTCTTCCAGTTTAAAGCCATTTATCTTCATCCTGTCACTACATGCCCTTATAAAAAGGTTCTCCCCAGCCCTCCTATAGACCCTCTTCAGATAGTAGAAGGCTGCTAGAAGGCCCCCCAGGGCCTTCTCTTCTCCAGGCTGAAGAGACCCAATTCTCCAGCACAGCTTGAAGTGAAATAAATTCTGGTCCTGGACTATCAAGAAAATATGGAAAAAGACAAATCTTATTGGAGAGATTAGAGAACTGGTACTTGGAATGGACCAGAAACAGAGGAAATAGGTGGCTTTCAAACTACAGTTTCGTGTAGATTTTCTCAGGTACTCCGTGCACACTGAAAGTTCTAGCTGCAGTCCTGATGGTAATAACTTCTAGTTCAGTTTCCTACAACCTCTCACCAGAAATACTTTTGTCGTTCTATTTCTAGACTTACAACCCCATGTCTGCAATTGAATTTCCCTCAGGCTCATGACCCTGTGTCTTACATGAGGTCACAACACTTCATCTGAGAGGGTCACTGTTCCTATCTGAACTA
This sequence comes from Tympanuchus pallidicinctus, assembly GCF_026119805.1. Taxonomy (NCBI): domain Eukaryota; kingdom Metazoa; phylum Chordata; class Aves; order Galliformes; family Phasianidae; genus Tympanuchus; species Tympanuchus pallidicinctus. The sequence goes on along the minus strand of NW_026294618.1, from coordinate 8,112,657 downwards.
GAACAAAAAAAAGTTTGCTCTCAATTTCAGTGTATTTTATCCCAGAATACTGCACCACCAGCACTATTTATGTGTTACTTAATGATCTCCATTGGACTAGCAGGAAGCAGAAGCTCGTGTGACTTGTTTAAGCTCTTACGCAGCAAGAGTGTCAGAGCTGGAAGAGGAGCAGAAATCTCCTAGCTCCCTGCACAGTGTGCTGTCCACTGGACCATGAGAAATAGTTGGCAGATATAACGAACAGCATTCAGCTTTTCGCTTGTGAAGGCTTATTAAAAATTCTAATGATTTGTGGTTTTGTCCCAGGTTATTTATCTTATTTTCCCTATCTCTCAGTGAATGCTGGGAGGAGGTAGTCAGCATCATTACACCCCAGACAATTGAGTTGATTGCTTTTTTCATAACAGTATTTGAGAACAGTCGTGCAATTTTCAGCAGGCAACAGAACAGAAGAAAAAGCGACTGCTCTAAATAGAATTACTACAGTGCTGCTTGCAAAATGCTCTTCATTAACCCTTAATAAACAGCCCACACCCAGCTATTGGCATAACTGTATCCATTTAAGTTAGCAGCTTTCCATACCTAGGCTTTGCCACCCAGGACATTTCTTTCATTCCTCATTCTGTTTCTTTTTTCTTAATAGGACTGTGAGGATTTGTTTCCTGAGCTGTGCATGCTTCTCTTTTCACTCTGACATGCTGTTTTCACTCATAAGTTCATTTTTCCTTTTCAATATACACTTCCTTTCTCTCTGTTTTTCATCCCGCTTTTCTTTTTTTAGTATATTTCACCACTGTATTTATAGCTTTATTAAAAGTGCTGATTGGAAGAAGAACTAAAAACATGTGATCTGAAAAAGGCCACTATCTTAAGTTTAGAAATTCCAGTATTCCTTACCAGTGTTTGAACAAACTTTCTAAGCTCACCACTCATAGTGTTTCCACAACCAACTTAATCAGTTCACCCACTGTCTTCTTAGAGTTGCCTCAAAACTACAAGGTTTTAGAACTACTCCACAAGTAACACATCCTATTTTATTACATTGTCTTACGATGTCAGCGCTCACTTCAGTGCCTTAGTGTCCTGGTATTCTCTGTTCATTTTCCCATGGAAGAAAGCATCTCTTTGTACTGCATTTTACTGATCTATGATATATGTGAATGAAACCTTCCCTTCCTTTACCAATACTTTTTTCCCAGATTTTCAAATCATTGCCTTTTTTTCTTTTTTTTTCCCCAAACACAAGTAAATTCCTGCTTGAGTCTCATCAGCCTTCTTGAGATGGAATAACAGTTTCTATGGATGTATTCCTGCTTTGGAAGTCTGTTCATATTTATTTTCCAATCCTACACATCACTTGCTTTATCTCTTCAGGAGATGTCCCTGGTTCTTAGGCCCCTTCCTCTCCCTCCTCAAACCATTAGTATTTGTATTCGCTGCCTTCTAATTTTATATTCTACAAATTATAGTCTCCTACAAAACATTAAGAACAAACTGTTTCTCCTTCCTTCCAAAACCCTTAGCAGTATAATTTTTGTCCAGTCAGTGTCACTTAATCTATGACCGAGGGCAATCTTCCACCATTTCACTAAGTGCATGAAAAAAAAGATGCTATAAGTAAAGTGTGCATTCAGTCTCTAAGAAACTTTAAAAATGTCATCATTTTATTAGTTCATAGCATTGTACAGAATTTGTAATTTGACACTATAAATTTTTTTAATATTCACTGTATCGTAGGTGATTTGGTACTATTTTGGTAACTCTTTAGTGTCATAGATTTGCATCACAGTTCATATTAGAAATCAGCCAAATGAGCTCAGTGCTAAAGCTGCCTCTGAGGCTGAGAATACCTGACCTCTTTCACTTATAAGAAGGGCAGAGATCAGGCCCTGTGTCCTCCATTATTCTCAGAGGACTCCTCATTACTTTGTGTTATACTCATTACTGTCATTACTGGCTATTCTGCCACACTAGCTACCTAAAATTATCTCTAAATAACCCTTCATTCAAAATATCCCAAATCCAAGTGCTTAAAAATGTGAGTGATTTAAAATTATGACTTATTTAACTAGATGCATGTGAAACCATATATGCTACAGTCTAAATAAGCTCTGGTTCAATTACTGCTATTCCAGTCAAATACACTGCATTCATTATACGTTATACACACATTGTTAGGTTATGTGAAACTGCTCATCTGCACATCCAGAAAGGAGTTCACAGAGGCAATGACAGGAGAGGAAGCCCAAACAATATGCCTCTCTGTTACTCTGTTACTCGCAGGCCCATCAGAGGAGCCATAAGCTCAAAGGCCCATTTCCACAAGCCCGAAGGAGCAGATGGACACACAATGGCATGTAGGAACATGAATTACAGATTCCCCAGAAATGATCACACACTGGGCCCCTGAGAGAGCTGCACTAGTAGAGGCATCACCTCCCGTGTCCAGTGAGAGAAAAGTCACAGCTACAAAACATTATTTTTCAACATAGACACCACCATTAGCTGTTCATTTTTGCCAGCATTGAACAGAAGCCTGCATGCCGTACTTGTAAAAATCAACATCAGAGGAGATGACCAATTATTTCACAGCTGCTATTATGGCATCATTACCAGGAAAATGTAATCACTGCTGAAGCGTCCCATCCACTGCCTTTCTGGGCCAACACCCACTGCTTGGTCTCCATAGACATTCAGGAAGCATCAGTGAATTACAAGGAGTATCATTTTTATCCTGTGGAAGAATTCATTGACACACCTTTGCTTCATACACACTTCCATATCAGATGCCATTTCATAAGACTGCCTTTCCACTTCCATCTATCACACAGCAACAGAATGTAACAGAACATTAGGTGGAGTTAGGTAATGTTGAGGAGTTGATGGTTAGGACCATGACTAGGTCCTGTGACCATGAACCATGACCATTGTTAAGCTCATAACTGGCTGTATTAGCCATTATGTTACAGTTTAGTTAGAGATAATAACAAAAAGTTTAACAAGGAAGGAAGCATGATTGCTTCCTTTCTTTTCACCCAATTTAGGTTTCCTTTTACTCACAACATTGTGCTTTTTGCTGTCTTTCTATAACCACAAGAGCTGGAGTATATGCATATTTTAATGCAGACTGAGCTTCTCCCATAATCTCATAACTCCAGGAGGATTTAACATAATTCTTAGTGATTATACCCAATGCCTGTCTTTGCAGGTAGTCATTGATTTCTTGAGCTTCAGCAGAGTGAAATTGAGGTCTAGCCTACACTAGTGAAAGGTTTACTGGAATGGATATATCTCTCAGTGCAGCTAATGCCAGCAAGCACTCACTGTGGATGCATTTCTATTGTAGGGGAGAAAAGTAAAAGGATTTCATCCAGCTTTTTGTCTTGGGAACTATAACTAGGCTTTTTGCTAGCATTGAGTCATTCAAAATTTCACTCCTAAATGATAACAGTAAGTTTTATTCATAAGTATAACTTGTTTTTTCTTAATCTCTCCATTTCCTGTATGGATCTGGTAAACAATGAGAGCTGACAAGTTGCTTTTAAATCTGCAGAAAGCAAAGCGGCAGTGCTCTTTGCATCCAATCAGAGAAGACAAGTGGAAACATGATTTAGCCTTGGCCTGAGTGTGGAAAGCTTTCTCCAGAAGCATGCCACCAGGAAATCCTTGATTTTGAAGAGAAATTTATGCCTTATTTACCTTGGGAAGTTGGACAGAATATTCAAGTGTCTTTTTTTTTCTCATTGTGTGAGGCAGCACTGTGACAGCTAATATGATGAGGGCATAGCAGTGGATGTAAAGACAATCTACAGCTCAAAACTGCATATGAGCAGCTGTGCCCCTTGGAGGAGGGAATCCTTTTATATAACACTAGGACCAACAGCACAGTGCTGTGACCTCTTCATTTCTATTTTTCTAAACATGAAGAGACCAGAGGGAAGGGACCTCTGGGATCCTCTAGTCCAATCCTCTGCTAAAGCAAGTTCCCTACAGCAGGTTGCGCAGGTAGACGCACAGACAGATCTTGAATATCTCCACAACCTCTCTGGGCAGCCTGTTCCAATGCTCTCTCATTCTGAAATTAAAAAGTTCTTCCTCGTGTTTCTATGGAACTTCCTGTTCTTCCTCGTGTTTCAGTTTCCACCCATTACCCTTGTTCTATTCCTGTATGCCTGTGATAGCTTCAGCTTATTCTGGACAAAAATAATTGATACAGGAAAGCCTAGTCCTACTGTGATATCTAATCTATTCTACCACGGCTTGAATAAATTATTGTTATACCTACTAGGATAAGTGAAAATGGCAAACACACAAGGGTTATTATTTCATAAGCATTCACATTGAAACTGCCTTCAGAAATAATTAAGAATGCCAAAAAGTAATCACTTTAGGAGAATTGTTAAGAGTATTGTGTGGATGAAATGCTTCTACTTTGTGTGAGCTGTTCAATCTTTCTGTAGCACAAAGCAGAAGTACAACAATATAATTAATGATCTGGGTCTATATAAAATCTTAGCCTTATAGCTCACCAAGTTGGTGGGGAAGACAAGGTAAGTAAAGCATACTAGCAGGGTTGGCATTGTTTCTGGAAGTAGTATGTACCTGAGATAGCTTTTAATCCTCTTAATTTAGAATTGCTGGTGGGTCATGTGTGGCCCCAGAGCACACAGAATTGTTTCACTGTATTTGCACTTATTTTGGGGGGCAAGTTTGGTGTTTATTATCACAGTTACTGCTAATAGATCTGCATAAGCTATGTGATACCTCTGGTACAGTATGCACAAAGCCCTGGCATTAATCACCATCACAAACAGCTTCCAATAGGTTACCATTTAGTTTATTTTGTTTTGAGTGCTGCTTGTTTAGTCCTTGGGGTTTTATTGGAATTTTTTTTTCCTGGAGAAGATAAATATGTATGTCTGCTGTTTAAAGAATCAGAACTTTTATAAGCTTTCCAAACTGAAAAATGACATAAAGAGCAGACCTACTTCTGTAACATCTATATCTCTTAAAGAAAAAAAAAAAAAAAAAAAAAAAAAAAGCTTGTTTTAAGATCTATATGCAGTTGCCAGCATGTTTCCCAATTGTTTAACTAATGACAAATGCAAAGTACATATAAAGCATAAACTGTTAAGGCCGTTTATGATGGGTAAATACATAAAATACATGGCTTTTTTAGTGGGTCACTTACTGTTACTTTTTAAACCAATACTTCAGCATGGACCTAAGTTGGAAAATTCACTGCATTACACTATACTCATTAGGTTTACGTTTTCATAAAAGAAAGAAACAAGGTTTTATGGCACTACATCTATTAAGTGTTTAATGAAAAATCAATAGAAACTGGGTACATTATTCTAAGAATTGCTTATAGAAATTCTACCCAAGGGACATTTGTGAGAAAAAGGCTTAGCGCCTTAATTCCCACAAAGTATGTAACTCCAGTCTATTTCTTCTTGTTTGTTATTCATTGTAATACACATAAAAAACTTAGTAAAGTGTGCTTATAAAAATTTAGTAAAGTTTTATAAGCTTTACAATGAATACCAAAGAGGAAGAAACTATTGACTCATGGGTTGTTAACAGCAGCATAGTCTTGCACATACAGTAAAGACAGACCAAGAAAAAGCAATGATAGCAGTTGTAAAGAAGTGGCATTCTTCAGCACACACACTAAGCTGCATTATGGTTTTTTTTTTATAGTACTGTAATTTGCTGAATATATGGAGTTGATTTCCCTCTTCTATGTAGTATAATAAACCAAAAGTTTACTTAACTAAGTGCAGGCTGAAGGTATTACATCCATCTGACTTATTGTGTGTGAAAAGAGGAAACTATTCCTTTATGAATACATGCATTTTGTGAAATTATAGCTATTCTTACAAAAATAGAAGCAATAAAACTAGCAATCTATAGAAGCAATAGGTCTCCAATTAAAGTCATGCAACCTTTAAAATAAACAACTTAAATTGTAGGACCCAAAATCATATGGGAGCAAATTAGCCTTTGTTCTTATCAACAGAGAAACATAACAGGGATATTTTGCCTTGCCCTGTTAAAATACCGAATTTGCAGTTCGGTAGCAGTAGACTAATTTTTAGGTGCTGTGGTGGCTTCACTCTGATGGACAGCTAAACTCCACCACACTGCTCTTTAGCTCCCCCTCCTCAAAGGAAAAAGAGGAGAAAACCTGACAAAAAGGGGCTCAAGGGTTGAGATGAGGATAGGTAGATTACTCACTAATTACTGTCACAGGCAAAGCAGACTCAGTGTAGGGAGATAGATTTAATTTATTACCTATTACCAACAGACCTGAGGAATGAGAACTAAAAGAAAATTAAGAAGATCTTTCTCCCATCTACTCTCTTCTACCTCTTCTATAGATACTTTGCTTCTGATAAATCCCTGACTGATAGTAAGAAATATTGGCTATTGTTTCCTGTTTTGTTAACTTTGTCCTTTATTTCTGACATTGTAAAAAATATTCTTGTATTGCTCTCATACACACTTTTTGAGAACACTGCTTTTTCAAGCTTTGGACTAAGTTTGACTGTGTGCTCAAGAAAGCAATATAGTTGCTGAGGGGAATATATGCATAATCTTCAATTCATGCTGTCAATCAGTTTATTATATTTCAGATTTTCTCTGGGCAGTACAGATAGAACGAGCACTGGAAGAATAAATACAAATGTAGGAGGCTAAAAGTTCATCCAGAAATACATAAAGAGCATTAACTTTGAATGGCAAAAAGCAGAGTTCTGCAAAGACAAATGGACTACATGGATATAATGCTGAGAATTACTTTGCAACCTCCTTGAAACACAGTTATCCTTTTGCTAGGGCCAACACAACTGAAAAATTTGTTTAATGTAAAGCCATAATTCTCAAAACGTCATGACTCAGTGTGAGCCAGTAACTCCCTGTGGACTGGGAATCAGAAGCAATGGGGACGTCCCTGGTGTCTAGGCAGGGACCACTATCTGTCCCTCCACCCCAGCTGAGAGAAGGCAGGAAGGGTCACCAGGAGCCTGGAGCTGCTGGAGCAGGTGCAGAGGAGAGCCATGAAGCTTATCGGAGGGCTGGAACACCTTTCCTATGAAAGAAGGTTGAGGGAGCTGAGCTTGTTTACCTTGGAAAAGAGAAGGTTTCAGGGAGACCTTCTTGCAACCTGACAGTACTTAAAGAAGTTTATAAGTAGAGGGAGACTTTTTACACAGTCTGATACTGATAGGACAAGGGGAGATAGCTTTAAACTAAATGAGGGGAAGCTTAGGTTAGATTTTAGTTGGAAATTCTAAATTCTTTACCCAGAGGATGGTGAGGCATTGGCATGGACTGTCCAGAGAAGTTGTGGATGTCTCTTCCCTGGAGGTGTCCAAGTCCGGGTTGAATGGAGCCCTAGGCTACCTGATCTGATGGGTGACAACCAAGACCATGAAAGGGGTTGAAACTAGATGATCTTCAGCATTCCTAAGCTAAGCCATCCTGTGATTCTATGATCAACCATAGCATAGAAGTCAAGTGCGGTTTCATATATCTTTCAGTGAAATAACCCACTGCCAAATAGTAGTCACTGTGGAGGTGATGCTATCATTGTGAATAACTTTAGAGGAGATCCCATGAAATACCTCCATAACGATAACCGCATCTAAGGAGAACTTTGCAGTTCACTACCTGCCATAGCCACTCATGTACTGTGTCTCATCATGCATTGTGGTCTGTTTATAAGGTACATGAGACAGCAATACCTGAGCTGGCATTAAATACTGAAAGTAGTCAAGCCTGAGAAGTGTTGAGCTTATCCAGGGTAAGAAACTAGATAAATTTTTCTCATTATGAGTTTCCTAGTTTGCAAGTCAGCCAGTTCCTAGACCTGAGATAATGTATTCAGTTCTGGTTCTCCAGTGCAGTATGATATATCATTTGTTTGTTTAGTTTCAAGTATGAGAAAATGTGGGTTTTTTACCCTTAAAGTTCAGAAGGTAGAAAAGTCTGCAGAGTATGGGCTGCCATCCAGTGGGTGGCATACATCACTTTCTTCCATCATTCAGAGCAGCAAAAGGGCATTTTAGTGAATTTGCATTTTTCAAGGCTTCTGCACCATTCTCACTGGAAAATATATACATATATCCTCTGTGGGCTCCATTCAAGTTTCATGATAAATTGCTGGTCATAAATTCAGAGTTGTTCAGGCTCTCTCCTGATTTTATTTTTGCAGAGAACTCTAAAGGAATTTTGCTCTACCAAGTAATTCAAATTTAAAACATAATAGAAGCATAAGCTCTTATCCAGCAGCAGCCATATCTGCCTGCATTAAAATATCTAACACTATTTGCTCAATCTCCAATTTACATTTATCTACTCAAACACAAGAAAGGTCTGCAGGCTAAAAAAGAGAAAAGCATTCTACAGCTCTGACATGCAGAGCGCACAGACAGAACAGAGTCTTTTTCCTGTAATGCTCTGCATTTGTCTACTAATGATTCTGACAAAACCAAATATAACCCAACCCAGGACCTTAAAAGCTGATTTGAATAAATTTAAAGTAGGCATGGGATGGATGCTTATAATTATTCATAGCTCCATTAGACATTGCTTAGCCTCTCTTTCCATTTTTAGAAGAACTAAGATTCAAAATAGATATTTCGCCAGGAGTTCTAGTATTTAAGAAGGTTATTTATGCCAACCACAGTCACTGTTTCAAGAGTACTTCAAAGATGCTGACATGTTTTCAAGGTCTCGTGCCGCACATTCCTGTATGTATCTTTGCAGCAAAGAAAGCTAACGGTGTCCTGGGCTGCATAAGAGGAGTGCCATTACCAGATCACAGGAGATGATCCCTCCCCTCTGCATCCAGAGTACTGTGTCCAGTTCTGGGTTCCCCAGTACAAAAGGAACATGGCCATACTAGAGAGAGTCCAACACAGGGCAACAAAAATGATGAAGGGATTTGATTACCTCTCCTGTGTGGACAAGCTGAGCAAGCTGGGACTGTAAAGCCTGCTCAGGAGAGATCTTATCAATGTAGATAAATACCTGAGGAGAAGGTGCAAAGCAGATTGAGTGATGTTCTTTGCAGTGATGTGAAGTTACAGGACAAGAAGTCATGGACACAAACTGGAGCACAAAAAGTTCCGTCTGAGCAGAAACATTGTTCTCACAGTCAGTTTTTACCCTAAGTAGATTGCAGAACTCAAGATAAATTCACATATAAGCTGAGTATTCTGAATTCAGATTTAGAGCAGATATATTTCTAAGTGACAACACAGATGCACAGTATGTTTTGGCTTTTCATTAGGCCCACAGAAAAGAAAACAGGAATTAAATCCAGTGGTGCTGGATTGCCATTCAGTGCCACAACTAAAGGACTATTTTTCATGTGAGTTTTCTCCCTAAGTCATCCAGAAGCAGTTGCACTCTGATTCTAGAGTCATTTTAATCATATGCTTTTTCTGTCCTTGTTACACACTGTGGAAAGATACTCTTCTTTTTCTGAATAGTCATTGGAAAGATGTTTTTCAGCTGTTTATTTTGACTAATTGGGTTAATTGGCATTAGATCAAATTCGTTCCTGATGTAATCGTGGTGTCTTTTTATTAGGCATTTTTAAAAGACTGCAGTTGATAAATCCCAGTTTGCAATGTATGGGTTAAAATCATTTCTTTCCTCTGAGATATTCAGAGTATCTCATTACAATTCAGTGGGAAGATGACCTTTGGTTTAAGGCTAAAAATCTGCTTTACTGTCTGATTGGGTTTTATATAAAGTTCCACATATTTCTAGTTAAACCACAATTTGTAATGCTATGGCAAATTATCATTCAATTAGACTTAACTCTCACAGAAATACCCATACATAGGAGATATTGGAGATTCATGAAGAAGGCTGCATAGGGTAGGGATCATATTCTCTTTATAAACACAGATGGACATTTCATTGTAAATCAATAAAATATAAATGAAGTCTGAAACAATTATTTTAATATAAATAATTTCCCAAATCCCCAGCTAGAAGCATGGGCTTGTCACATAACCAGGTTCTGTCACAACACACAGCACTGCCTTGGCAAAGTGTAAGTTTTTGCTTAGTTGCTTAATTAGGAGGACGTAATGAAAGAAGAGTATTCCTAGGCTAAACTATCTTTAGAGGTCTTGGGTCATGATCCCTTGAGATAACCATTAATCATACAATCACCTAGATTGGAAAAGACTTTCAAGTTCATCAACCAGACTTACTGATTCTCATCACTGAAAGATTCTCCTTAGAGCAATATTCATACAATACTGAAATACCTCTGGAGGTTGGGATACTTCCCTGCACTGGCCATTTCAATGCCTAATGACCTCTTCTGTGAAAAAATTATTCCTGATATTCTGTTCATACCTCCCTTGGAGAAAACTGAGATTGTTTCCTCATGTCCTATTTCTTGTGATCCAAGAAAGGAGACAGACACTCTCCTCCTGTACCTCATCCCTTGAGGTACTGGAGAGCAACAAGGTCTCCTCTCAGCCTCATTTTCTCCAGACTAAATAACCCCAGTTCCCTCAGTCATGCCTCATAAGTCATATTTTCCATTCCCTTCATCAGTTTTGTTTCTCTTCTCTGCACACACTCAGACAACTCAATATCCCTGTGGTAGTGAGGGGCCCAAAACTGAAGACAACATTCAAGGTGCAGTCTCACAATTGCTGTGTGCAAGGGGACAATCACTTCCCCCTTCCTGTTGGCCACACTGTTTCTGATGCATGCCAGTCTTCCCCAAGTTGTATCACTACACAGGGCTGTTATGACCCAGGTGCACTTATCTTTGTTGCATGTCATGAGACAGGCCTCGGCCCATTGATCAAACCTATGCCGATGCCTCTGCAGTTTTTCCACCCTCAAGCAGATCGACAGTTCTGCACACTTTCTATTGTCTGCAAATTTACTGAGGGTACATTCAGTCTCTCCATCCAAATAACTAATAGAAATATCAGACAAAACTGGCATCAAGACCCTGGGGAACACCACTGGTGATCCGTCACCAACTGGATTGCTCTCCATTCACCAAGGCTCTTTGATCCTGACCATCCAGTTGATCTGGGTGAGCTCAGTGAGCCATACTCCTATCCAAGGCACAAGCAGCTAGTTTTTCCAAGAGAATACTGTAGGAATCTGGCAAAGGCTCTATAATATTTGTAGCCTTTCTCTTATCTACTAAGAAGGTAATCAAGGTAGAAAGGATGTGCTTTCGTGAATCTATGTAGGATGCTTCTGACCTCTTGATTGTGCCATATGTGTCATGACATGATGACATTAAAGATAATTGGCTTCATAGCATTAGCTCAGCATCACAGAATTCAGATATATCACCTTTGACTTCAATGTTTATATAGCATAGCAATGGCTTCCTTTTTCCTATGAAAATTCACAAGTAAAATATAAATATAACCTGACATCAATAACTAACTTAATCTCATGGTAATTAACCTCAATAATTGCTAATTCATTTCAGTTATTTTGAGAGTTATTTAGTCTATTTCTCTCTGGATGCTACCACTTCTGTATTCTTTATTGTTTCATTATATTCCAATGCATGTATGCAGTCCTTGGAGACAATTTTAGTTTTTCATTTTAAAAATAAGAGCTTATTTAATAATATTAAACTTTTAGAAACAGCTTGTCAGCTTTAGCTGAATCAGAAGCATTACAGGACATAATAAAATTACGTTTCTTGTGTTAAATTCCAGCTTTTAGGTCCATCATTAGAAGAAATTATCTGCTTAAAACTAGTTTCTTTTATCAATGAAAGGTTAATAATGTGAGCTAGCTTAGAATTGTATGAAAAGCAGCAAAGAGGGATTAGTTAGGCCATTTTATCTGTCTGATGTGCTATTGACTTCAGTTGATATTCTCTCTGGGATGCATGCAACAGGCTATTTTGTTGAAAATTAGGTCAGGTTCTAAATTTTTACTTGTCTTCCATGAAGACATGGCATTCCTATCTTTTAGCTGCTATTTATTGTTTTCTAAGGAAAGTAAATGCCATTTACCATTGCAAAAGATTTCATTTAAAAATAATTCCCTAAATATCCAGTTCTGAGAGTTTTAAGCTTAAATTAATGGAAATGATGGTACTGGGAGTCAGTAAGAAGAGTGAAGATGAAGTTCTATTTTCCAACTCTGGAAAATATGTCACCAGCAATTTTGAGGAAAAAATATAATGCTACAAACTGGTTCTATTTATGAAGGATATTAATAGCAATTATTTTCTTTTGTCTGACAAGGTGGCAATACTTACTGAATGTCTTGAAGCCTTTGCATGTAAGAAATTTGGAGGATCAGTAATGTAATGGTCAGCAAAGTAAACAAACTGTATTTTGTAGCTGTGGGAATCTTTTCTTTTGCATCTTCTCCTCATGAAAAACCCACCCAGATCCTGTTTAGTACACTTTTAATCACTTTATTAGTAAATAGATTAGTGGATATTCTGTGGAGAAATATCATGCCCAGGTTTCCGTGCAAATTTTAGTACACTTTCCATCATGTTATTTAGACCATACATTTACAGATTTAAGGAGGGTGCTTAGTTTGTAAGAAATAATCATGCTTCATATTGTACTTACAGTATTAACCATCTGAGTCTATAGTTATACTGAACAGAATAAAACAGTGCCTTTTATGCTCCTGCATTTTCGCAGGTTATCTTGTAAAGCAACTACATAGAGATCATTTCTGAACTATAAGAAATTATAGTCATTTTAGTAAAATCCAGAAACTAAGTTTTGAAATTTGCCATGCAGAATAGTCCAAGGTGGACTATTTGCAAATAGTCCATATTTGCAAATAGTCTGTGACAGTCTCTTTATTTAACCAACAAAGGTTTCTGCTCTCCATCACTGTAGCTGGAAGATATTCCAGTCAGGACTGCTGCTGGCATAAATGTAAGGTGAAAAAATGATGAGCATGGCAAGGAACTTAAGGAAATCTGATTTTTTATTAACGTTCACGCAGCATCCAATATACTCAGGCCCAAAGAGCCAGAACTAAATTTTTACTGGCACTGCTTATGTTTGTTATAATCCTGCCCTGAAGGCTCAGAATAGGATCATATTCCCTTTAATGCAAATGCACAAGAAGTCCCAAAATAAAACAAAACAAAAAACCTCTATGCTAATGAACTGTTATTTTGCCAGTTATATCTCAAGTTGATTATAGATCATCTAAAAATCTTGCTAAGGTCTTTTACCAGCCATGGATGGGAAAAACACTTAGAATTTATTTTGTTTCAGTTACGATTTATCAGTTACTACTAAAATAAAATATCTATTTACAAAAAATAGAAATAACACACTAAGCAGATTGAATAAGGTAGAGGATACATTGGAGTAGCTAATAACAACAAATAAATAAATAGACCCAACCCCCGTGTGATTTACTAAGTGTTAGAGAATTGTGTTCAAGACAAGACAAAAAAATTTTGCTGAAAACTGTCCTGTCTGATTTGGATAGCGTAAATGATCTCTTACTAAAATCATACTGTGAACATAGGGGCCTTGAAATTATGGGCTCAAGCTAATTCTACCAATCAGCTAGCAAGCCCGATTTCCAGAATAAATGTAACATTAATGTAAGTGGTGGCACACATTCTCAAAGCCAGCTTGGTGGCCTCTACTTTAGGAACATAGACAACAGAATGTTGGAGCAGCGAATTAATGGTAAAAATAGTAATTTAAAATGATGATGGAATAAGGTGTTTCTGGGCATCTCTCTAAAGTACTGGGGTAACTAATCTGTATGCTACTACTTTTTGTATTGCAGTTAAAATAGAGAGAAACTCTACAGGCTCTAAATTTGTACACAGCACTCCATTTTACCGTGCTTAAAAAAGCAATTTTGCAGAGTTGGCTTTTTCTGGTAAATTTTCTAAACTACTCTTTCTCCTTGGCATTATTATTATTAAAGCTTTTTGTTCCTGACAACTGTATTTCTTTAATCATAGCTTTCAGAACATCAACTTTTCAAGGAAAAAAAGTAAAAAGAAGGCTCAGTCTATTTTAAATGTTCACATCTGGATGCACATGTCATACCGCAATATGCTGTTTTGAAGTGCATGACACTTTCAGCAGCAACATACATATTGTGTTTGTCTCAAAGCTACCCAAACTAACATTCACCCATCCATCCACATACCCTACTTTTTATAGGGCAGGGACTCTCTTACACATAATTATCCACATGCTAATCTGTATAAATTTGACTCCTACAGATCGGTAGTGTCTGGCGTGTCACCTGAAAGCGGTGCTCAGACTTTGGGAGAGGGTGGGTGGAAAAAGTGAGTCTGCTGCTGTGATAATCAATTGCATGATCTTACTTAGCACCCAGAGGAACACCTACATTTTCTGAAATAATCTTTTCTGCCTAAATCTTTTATTTGCATCCCTCAGGAAACTTAGGAGATAGCATTTTTTTTGAGATTCGAGGAGCAGTGATTGACTGTGATATTTGTAGGGCTTATCCACCCCAGATACCTCTCCGGGGAGGAATCCTATCTTCCTTTCTCCTAGTCAGATTATTTTGAGTTAGAGTTCCTAGGGATTTTTTTTTTTATTTTTGTGGCAGAAAGTTTCTATACAAGCAGTCTAAAATTAGGTGGATGTAGTGTTAAAATGATATCTTCTTGGTGTCTCTTATTCAGACATAGAAAAATCTGAGGTACTCAATGAGTGCTTTGCCTCAGTCTTCATGGGTGGTCAGGGTTCCCATGTCTGCCAGGACCATGAGCCTCTAGGTGAGAGTGAGGGAAGTGGTTTCTGTCCCACTGTAATGGTGGAACAAGTCCGAGTCCTCCTCATGAAACTGAACTTGTATAAGTCCATGGGGACAGATTATATCCATCTAGGGTTCTAAAAGAGAGGGCTGATGTGATTGCCGAGCCACTCTCCATCATATTTGAAAAAATCATGGTGCTTGGTAAAGTTCCTGGTGACTAGAAAAAGGGAAATGTTCCTCCCATTTTTAAGAAAGGGAGAAAGGAAGACCTGGAGAACATGCAGGTAGGTGAGCCTCACCTTTGGGCTTAGGAAGATCATGGAGCGCATCCTCCTAGAAACTATGTTAAGGCACATATGAGATAAAGAGGTGATGCAAGACAGTCAGCAGGCTTTACCAAGGGCAGATCATGCCTGACCAATCTGGTGGCCTTCTATGATGGAGTTACAGTTTGGGTGGATGGGGGAAGGGTGCTGAGTTTCATCTACCTGGACATCTGCAAGGCCTTTGACATGGTCCTTCACCACATTCTTCCCTCTAAATTGGAGAGGTGTGTATTTGAAGGATGGACTATTTGATGGATCAGGAATTGGCTGCAGTTTCCCTCAGGGGTTGGTCTTTGGACCAGTGCTCTTCAGCATCTTCATCTTCAACATAGACGATGGCATCGAGTGCACCTCAGCAAGTTTGCAGATAACACCAAACTGAGCAGTGCAGTTGATACATTGGAGGGAAGGAAAGACATCCAGAATGACCTAGATACAAGCTGGAGAAGTGGGCCCATGTGAACCTAATGAGGCTCAACAAGACCAAGTGCAAGGCAGTCCCAGGTATTTGTACAAACTGGGGGAAGAACTTTGAGAGCAGCCCTGCAGAGAAGGACTTGGGAGTCCTGGTAGATGTGAAGCTGTACCTGAGCCAGCAGTGTGAGCTTGCAGCCCGGATGGCCAGTTGTACTCAGGGTTGCTTTAAAAGGGGTGGCCAGCAGGGAGAGGGAGGTGACTGTCCCCCTCTACTCAGCTCTTGTGAGGCACCATCTGCAGTACTGTGTCCAGGCCTGGAGCCCCCAGTACAGAAAGGATGTGGAGCTCTTGGAGAGGGTCCAGAGGAGGGCCACTAAGATGATCAGAGGGCTGGAGCACCTCTCCTATGACGAAAGGTTGAGGAAACTGGGCTTGCTTAGCTTGGAGAAGAGAAGACTCTGGGGAGACCTCATTGTGGCCTTCCAATACTTGAAGGGAGCGTATAAACAGGAGGGGGAATGGCTGTTAGAAGGGTGGATAGTGATAGGACAAGGGGGAAGGGTCTTAAGCTGAGACAGGGGAGGTTTAGGTTGGATCTTAGGAGGAAGTTTTTCACACAGAGGGTGGTGACACACTGGAACAGGTTGCCCAAGGAGGCTGTGGATGCCCCATCCCTGCAGGCATTCAAGGCCAGGCTGGATGTGGCTCTGGGCAGCCTGGTCTGCTGGTTGGTTACCTTGCACATAGCAGGAGGGTTGGAACTAGATGATCATTGTGATCATTTTCAACCCAGGCCATTCTACAGTTCTTTAAAGTGCTAAGTGTACTTGTATTTTAAAGCAAGAAATGATACATCATTTTCAGTTATTACAATATTTGTAGTGCAATTTAGGATAAAGCACCATGATTTTAGCAAACTCTACATAAATTAATCTATGTAAAGATATGTTTGGCAAATTTACTATTTGTAAACCTCACTACTGGCAAGTGTACTTCTTTGATTTAAGTGATTTGAAGCATGGCAGTGAACACATAGGTAATACAGATATTTTCAGTGTCAGGTCATCTGTTCTGGGACATATGTCATGCCTTCAGGAAGAGTCATCAATTCACACATTATACAAATTTCTTTTGTCTTGCTATAAATAAAAAGCTTTGCAAAATGCTCAGAAATCTCTTTCAAAATTGTTGCCTGTCCCTTTTCTTATACTGAACATCTATGAGAACACCTTACTAAAATTCTTTCCTATTGTAGCTTTGTTTATTATATGTCATAGAATTAGAGAATCGTACAATCACCAAAGTTGGAAAAGACCTCTAAGATCATCCAGTCCGATCATCCACTTATCACCAATATTTCCCACTAAACCTCCTCCCTCTGTACATTATCTAAAGGTTTCTTGAACACCTCCAGGGATGATGACTCCACCTCCCTGAGCAGCCCATTCCAGCACCTGACCACTCTTTCAGAGAAAAAGTTTTTCCTAATGTCCAAGCTTTGAGGTTTTCAAATTCAGGGGGGCTGAAGAACCCTCCTGACTTTTGTAATGATGATGTATGATACAAATAGGCTTCCTTATAACATGCTGGTAACTTTTTTTTTTCTTGGCATTGTCTATGATTTGTGGCAAATGGCATAATGTTTTACAAAAAATCGAGACATACATAAGCTCTTGTTACCGTCAACAGTAAATATATTACAAAACAATTAGATGTGTGACACAGAACTACATGAAACAGTACCTGAAACAATATCATGAGATGACCTGAAAGTTAGTTAGTTGTACCACTGTTTTCAAGGATAGTCCCCATAAATTAAATCTTCACCAGGTCAAGGCTGCTCCATTCTGTTCCCTTTCTTGTGAAATGAACGGCTTGAGAGGGGACTATTCCCATTCTTACCTTGACATTCACTATTTCAGTGCTTAAAATCCACAACAATGACAGATGATTTCTAAGAAGTATTACAGAGATAATGATTCTTCCCACAGTGAGACATCATCATGTTAAACTCTTTAGTGCTACTGTGATAAAGTGAATATAATATCCTCCATAGTCCATGACCTTATCTCACTTCAGTTTTCTAGTTGTAGAGGAAAAGATGTATTTTTAATCATATACTTTAAATCTGATTTCTAAACATTTTTGTTCTCCACTTCACAGTGTCAGGGAGCTAGCTCCCACTTCAACATGTCACAGTATATCCCTTTTAAGTCCGTAAAAGATTTAAACTGCAAAACTCAAGCCCAGATCTAGCTTTCAAAACAGTTCAGATTCCATGCACAGTTGGAAAACATCATTAAATGTCTGAGAAAACAAATTCACGGCTGGATTCAGGTTCTCATCCAAACAATCACCTACTCTTTCCTCATTCACCCAAAGTCAATGCACATTTCTCTCCATTACCATCTCTGTAACAGCAGGCTGGACTGAAGTTCTTTTCATATTACATTATGCATACAGTCCACCTAAGTTTACAATGCCTGTAAATCTCACAAAATCACTGGCATTTTCATTCTACAATCTAAGTCACTGCAAAAATTTTAAATAATACTGGATCTGTGGCAGATTCCCTGTAACCTTACTCCATTTATTGGAGAAATTTCACATGTTGAAGATTGGAATCAATTGTGTAAATATGATTTTCTAGTTGTTTTGCATCGTTCTTATGGTATTTGTACCCATATACTAAGCAGAGCATGTTATTCTATCATGTTTACGGGTGTATTTTGCAGTTCCATTTCTGAGTTATTTTTTGGTTTCTCCACTGACCTGGTTCAGAAAGTCATTTAAGCTCTTCTGTCTATTGCTTTTATACATTGAATGATTTTGACCATGTTTTTATGCAGTATCTAGCACAATAGGTCTCCAGGTTCTATTATAGTCCAAATAATGAATTATTCACTTGTTACCTCATTGAAATATGTTCTGTACAGCTTGTTACACATTTTCATCTAAAACTATTGATGGTATACGTATGGTTATTAGTTGCTTTTTTACAAAATGATTTGTGACTAAATCCTAAATCTCATCTTTTTTTAAAAAAAATAATTTGTATATATGTGCCTCTTACCATCCATAGTGTTAGGTTTTCTTTTCTTCTGTTTCCATATGAATGTTATTAACACAGAGATGCAGAAAAGATCTAGCAGTAGGAGGGATAGTGTGTTTTTCTGTTCTTATGCAGGACTTTCATTAGCGGTAATAAGTGTTATATGTCTGAACTGGGAGAGCAGACATGACCTTATTTGAAGGAAATGACGTGTAAATTTACCTATAGCATGAAAGAGATAGAGCATGTTTTATTATGGATTGTATCTCTGACTGATGTCATGTATACAATAAAACTAGATATTTGAGGGTAGTCAGCAGGGAGAGGGACATGATTGTCCCCTTCTACTCCATCTGCAGTACTGCGTCCAGGCCTGGGGCCCCCAGTACAGAAAGGATGTGGAGCTCTTGGAGAGGGTCCAGAGGAGGGCCACTAAGATGATCAGAGGGCTGGAGCACCTCTCCTATGACGAAAGGTTGAGGAAACTGGGCTTGCTTAGCTTGGAGAAGAGAAGGCTCTGGGGAGACCTCATTGTGGCCTTCCAGTACTTGAAGGGAGTGTATAAACTGGAGGGGGAATGGCTGTTTAGAAGGGTGGATAGCGATAGGACAAGGGGGAAGGGTCTTAAGCTGAGACAGGGGAGGTTTAGGTTGGATCTTAGGAGGAAGTTTTTCACACAGAGGGTGGTGACACACTGGAACAGGTTGCCCAAGGAGGCTGTGGATGCTCCATCCCTGCAGGCATTCAAGGCCAGGCTGGATGTGGCTCTGGGCAGCCTGGTCTGCTGGTTGGTAACCCTGCACGTAACAGGGGGTTGAAGCTAGATGATCATTGTGATCATTTTCAACCCAGGCCATTCTATGATTCTATGATTCTATAATCCTATGATATTTAAGGAGAATTTCATTTCATACTCACAAGAATGAAATAATGTAGAGCCTGTAAGACTGAGGAGCTTACATTAATTGGCAAAATTAGGATTTGAATATTTTTTCCCACTGTGAGAAATTTAATGTTGTTTTATCTTAGGCCTACTAATAAAGAGAAGCTTCAACATCCTGTTTTTCACATTACACTCAGCAAAACTAGAAAGCAAAGAAACAAGGTGAAGCAGGTATCTTTTCTTTATCTCTCACTTTCAAGAATATGGGTGTTTATTTAAGGAGTGCGGGGTTTTCTTTTTAATTTCCTTTAATTTTTTTCAGTTCAGTGTGTAAAAATGCAAGTCATCTTTCTTCCAACTTGCAAATTATGTGACAATTGCTTAAAGCAAATAAGAAGCTCTTTTTTAGCTCAAGATACTGATCTCAAGCAGAAGTTGTCAGATTTAATAAAGTAGAACAGTCTTAGGAAGGAAATTTTCTGTTTCTGTTCCCAGTGGTGCTTCTGTTTGTAGCATGTACTTTCTCCAGCAAATGCCAGTTTGCCTACAGTACTTGCAATGAACTTTAATTGTGTGCTTTAGTAGAAAGTCTTAATTTTGATGTGACTCCCTTCAGGTAGCAATGAATCGACTCACATAATCACACCTCCCTGTCGCAGATAAAATAACCACCTTGATTTTCCCTCCTTTCTCACTTCTTAGAAAATGGTTGTATTTTTATGAGTTCAGACTCATAGTGAGCAGGGATCTATAAGCTTTGGAACCTAAGATGGTCCTGCAATAACAGCTATTTCAAAACCATTACAGTAATTAATCACAGAAGGAGCTACTGGGAAAAAAAAAATCCTATAATTTTGAACTTGTAATTGAATTTTTATTGCTTTTAAACTGAAGTGTTTAGACCTTGAGAAAATCCGCTCACCGGGAAAAAAACCTTCCTCTCCCTCTCCTTCCTTCTGTGCTTTAGACAAAGCTTGGCTGAGCTCACAGGCTAAGTGGGAGCTGATTTAATAGTTCTTTATTTCAGCCTACTTCCTAATGAAGAAGAAAAGGTCACTTTAAAATGATTTACTTAAATAAGTGTACTGATCCACTGGAAGTGGGCTGGGATAGAAAGTGAAGACTCTCTCCTACAATGCTGGTTCTGGCACCTTGAAATCCGTACTCAAATAGGACACACTATTCTCCAGCCACTGGTTATGCTCACCATTCTTCCAAGACAGCTCAGGATGAGTATTGAGAAGGTGTGGATGAATGTCAGCAGCCAAATTTTTCCAAATGAAAAAAAAAAAAACAACCAACAAACTATCAGGGAAAAACATTTAGACTTCCTTCATCTAAAATTTATTAAATGAACAAAAATATCTGCCAAAACTTATTCTCCTCTGTTCACTTGGAGAAGAGAGGAGGAAAGATGCAAAAATTCCTCCTGGACAACATGCTCGATCACATAAAGAATGAGCATGTGATCCGAGACAGCCAGCACGGCTTCACCAAGGGAAGGTCATGCCTAACTAATCTTGTGGCCTTCTATGATGGAGTGACGGCATTGGTGGACGAAGGGAAGGCGACCGATGTCATTCACCTGGACCTGAGCAAGGCCTTTGACATGGTCCCCCACCACATCTTCATCTCCAAATTGGAGGGAAGTGGATTTGATGGGTGGACGACCCGATGGATAAGCAATTGGTTGCAAGGCCGCAGACAGAGGGTGGTGGTCAATGGCTCTATGTCCAGGTGGAGGCCGGTAACAAGTGGTGTCCCCCAAGGGTCTGTCTTGGGACCGGTGCTCTTTAACATCTCTATTAATGACATCGATGAGGGAATTGAGTGCACCCTCAGCAAGTTTGCTGACGACACCAAGCTGAGTGGTGCGGTTGATACGGTGGAAGGAAGGGATGCCATTCAGAGGGACCTCGACAGGCTGGAGGGCTGGGCTCGGGTGAACCTAATGAGGTTCAACACGGCAAAGTGCAAGGTTTTGCATTTGGGCCGGAAGAACCCCAGGCACCCGTACAGGCTGGGAGGAGTGGTCCTTGAGAGCAGCTCGGCAGAGAAGGACCTGGGGGTCCTGATGGACGAGAGACTGAACATGAGCCAGCAGTGCGCTCTGGCAGCTCGAAAGGCAAATGGGATCCTGGGCTCCATCAGGAGAGGGGTGGTCAGCAGGGAGAGGGAGGTGATTGTCCCCCTCTACTCGGCTCTTGTGAGGCCCCATCTGGAGTACTGTGTCCAGGTGTGGAGCCCTCAGTACAAGAAAGACATAGAGATCTTGGAAAGGGTCCAGAGGAGGGCGACTAAGATGATCAGGGGGTTGGAGCACCTCCCCTATGAGGACAGGCTGAAGGAGTTGGGCTTGTTCAGCCTGGAGAAGAGAAGGCTGCGGGGTGACCTCATTGCAGCCTATCAATACCTGAAGGGAACCTACACCCAGGAGGGGAGTAAACTCTTCAAAAGGGCTGACAACAGCAGGACTAGGGGAAATGGATCCAAGTTGAAGGAGGGAAGATTTAGGTTGGATGTTAGGGGGAAGTTCTTCACAAGGAGAGTGGTTAGGCCCTGGAACGGGCTGCCCAGGGAGGTTGTGGATGCCCTGTCCTTGGACGTGTTCAAGGCCAGGTTGGACGGGGTCCTGGGCAACCTGATCTGAATGTGTGTGTTTGGTGGCCCTGCTAGGCAGGAGGGTTGGAACTACATGATCCTTGAGGTCCCTTCCAACCCGGGTGATTCTGTGATTCTGTGATTCTGTGAATAGGAATGGAGGTAATACAGGATCTGTGAACCTTTTTCTCCTGTCTTCCCCCCACCATCAGAATGTTCTTTAAAGTGCATAAATCTTTAATTCTTATATTCATCAGTAACAATGAATAACGATAGCTAATAGTTAATATAAGTTTCAGGCAGCAGTTAAGTGATAAAAGAGCTGAAAAAGAATATGGAGCCCTAGTTACATTATAGTAAATCCTAAATTTGTAGTCTGAATCTGTGTAATGTTTTCTTACGAAAATTTTCAGGGTATTTAGATTTGCTTGTTAAATATGAAAAATAGGAAGTGGAATTTAAGCAGTCTGTGTAACTTATTCTCTTCAGCTCTCAGAAGATCTTAGCGGGAGAAATGCATCTCTTTTCCCTCTTTTTTTTTTTTTTTTTTTTTGTCTTATATGACACCAAGATGAAGAGACAGTGGAGATAGGACAAAGGAGAAGTAGCTGTGCTAAAACGTGTAGGATAATAATGTGCTAAAACACGTAGCACTGTGATGAAGTACATAGTTAGGAATAAAGTGGCTGGACTGTGATCACTTTGTTCATATTTTAGTCCAAAATGAAAACGAAATGTAAAAATTGTTATAATTGTTTTAAATTTTCATATAATTTCTAGGTTATAAGCATTACCAAATGAACATTGTTCAAGAAGCCAGATATTTGCAAAAAGACTATATCTTACCCTGTATTCCAGATGCTGAACATGGCAAACTTTTCAGAGTATCATATAAGAACTGCCTAGATTTTGATCTTCTTTCACGTCTGAAACATAAAGATCCAAGACTTTGTGATAAAATTTTGTAACTCAAACCAAACTGATTTAATGAACTAGAAACATTTCATTTTGAACATTTACATTAAGAAAAAAGTTATTTAAATCTGAAATTTGAAGTCCTGTAACTGGAAAAAAAAAATGTCAGTAATGACCTTTAAAGTTTTCATTCCTTATTATCTTTCCTCCTTGTTACCCATTTTTCTGTTCTCCAATCAGGTAATTATTAAATAACTTATTAAAAGAATCTTACTCTTATTTTCCCATGTTACAATATCCCTAGAATGTATTAATTGTGATTAATAAGAATGTTGCCCACTTTTCTTTGGAGCTATGGAAATAGTGTTCACAAATACATAATTGTAGCCTTTTGAGGACAAATAACTTGTAAAAAGACTGATATATCTTAAGAAAGTACTTGCATTTTAAAAATGATCCCAGCACTACTCAATTTCTGGACAGCAGTTTTACTATCATGTTAAAATCCTTTCAGTCTGTGATACACAATATATTTCCTTTCCTTCTTTTCTCTGACTCTATTCCATCCCTTCCATGTTAGATATCAGAGTCTGTCCTCATTTTAAATAATAGTTAAAAATCACATGAAATCTTTACTATTGCAGAAAGAAATCCATAAGAGCTACATACTTAGTGTGAATTATGTATGTACTATTAGATTAGTTTTCAGTTCTTATTCATATGAGAATTTAAAATATTTGAATCTTAACCAGGCTGGAGACTGTTCAATATACAGACTTCTTTTGTGGCTGTTCTTT
The DNA here is from genome assembly GCF_026119805.1 of Tympanuchus pallidicinctus. Classification (NCBI taxonomy): domain Eukaryota; kingdom Metazoa; phylum Chordata; class Aves; order Galliformes; family Phasianidae; genus Tympanuchus; species Tympanuchus pallidicinctus. The sequence continues at coordinate 8,088,915 of NW_026294618.1, read as the reverse complement.
TTGTGTTTGTTTGGTTATTGTTGTTTGTTTTTTCTTTCCCACTCTGACAGCTGTCACTTTTATTTGAGAATCCATCTATGTGAATTGTTTTCTATTAACAAAACTAATATCTTCTCAATGGTATTCTTTTTTTAGATGCCTTTTCTTCTTCTGATGTTGAAATATTTTTTTTTTTTAATTTTTTGTTTGTTTTTAACACTTAGTTTGAAAAATCTGGGAGTGACTATGACTTCAGAAAATGCAGATCTTATGCTCATAAAACCTGTTGGTTTTTTTTCAATCATAGTAATAGCATATTCAAATTTCTATTCTAAATTTATAATTTCAAACACAACATTCAAACATTTCTGGCATGAATACGAGAGTCTATCTTGCTGATAGCACTGACTTTTTAGCAAAGATCTGAGTAAATCTCCCCTCAATGCTTTCTTCAAAAATGAACTTGAAGTGCTTTCTTCTACAGGTCAAAGGTATTGAGGGGTATTTCACATACATTATATTCCTCAGACTGTGTTAGTTTACGGATTACTATTCTGCACTCTTGAGAGATGGTGAATAAATACCATGCTGGCTGTTGCCACACACAAGCAGAGTATCTTATATATTAATATAATTTGTCAAAAATTCGATGTAGCATTTATCTCACCCTTTTCCTACTTTGCAGACTCCTATGGTCTGGGGTAGAGAACAATCCTGTATCCTCCAATATTCCTGACTTGTGTATTATGCATAAACCACATTTAAGATGATTAGTTAGTAATCAAGCTATAATATTAATAATCATATATAATTAGAATGTTAAATGAACTATCAACTATTAATAAACTTTAAGCTTCTTAACAAAGCAGATTTGACTTAAGATCTAGATCCACCAATCCATGTATTTCTTCTACAACTAATTTTCATTAAATCATTCCATTAACTCCAGTGATTTACATGTGTACAGAAGACCAAAGACTTCATAGCTCAATAGATATGACCTCAGTGCTATAATGTTGCTAGTAAACATCCCACGATTCATACTGACATTAGAATGCAGAGTCTCAAAATCTTTCTGGGCTTATACTGTCTGAGATAAATTTATCTTCTTTTAACTCTGTTAGCACTTTTGTCAAGTGCTTCTGGTCATTTTTGGTCAAGTGACCATTGCCTAAATTTGTTTCATCCTTAATGTAGTTCTGTGCTGTTGTGCAGTGGAACACATACAACTAAAAAAAAAAAAAAAAAAAAAAAAGTAAAAGGAAGAAGATATTATGCTTTAAAATATAGAAGAGTAAGAAGAGTAGAGGTATCAAATTACATTAGAGATCCCAGTGTATGATAATAGATCTTGATGCTCAATTAAACTTTATATTCCTCTGCTCTCCGATCATGAGCAAATGTTGTTAAGTCATAAGTGAAAAAAGAAAAAAAAAGAAAAAAAGACAAAAAGAGTTACTATTTTAAACTATGAATTTGTAAAGTCGTTTCTTCAGAAAATAAATAGCAGTAAGGCAAAGTCTTTTAGGAACATAAGAAAAAAAGTTGCTTGAGGTTAGGAGACTTATGAAAGCAAAAATATAAAATTGAAAAGTGTTCCCTGTTAATATCTGAGTTTTATAATTGCATTCATTAATTTACTCACTTTTTGTGTTCACATGGGTAGGTAGATGCTGCCAAAAAAAACACCAAATGTTTATTAGCCCAGGAGTCTAAAACTGTACTCACAGAATTCTCAAGTACCAAGAAATTCTCCTCCTTACATCATACAGCACTGCAGCATTGCAGACCAGTATGTAACCAACCTTTAACAGATCTTATGTCTAATTCTGGAGCATAATGGAGCTGTGGATTTGGCGGTGAGTTCAGAGTTGTGTGACTCTGAGAGAGAAGTGGAAAGGAAAGAAGCTGAAGAGCCATTTCCTCAGAGATATATCCTTTTTTTTTTTTTTTTTTCAGAACAAACTCCACGGCATCTGCTTTTTACCTACCTATAAATGAATCACAGTGCTTTGGAAAATGTGCCATAAAATACACAAAGAGTTAACTTGTGTACATATAGAAAAATAGGTTAAAAGAAACTTCAAGCATTTAACTAGGGCTGTCATTAACAGTTCTGCTCAATATCAACTATTTCACCCTTTCAATGAAGACGTAGCAAACAAACCAATTATAAGAAAAATTTCTTGGTTCCCTTTGCTGTAGACAAAATAATATTATTATTTAAAGAACTTGTGTGAATAGTAAAACTGAAAAAATACATAAGTCAAAATATTTTTATTACTGTTATTGTTATTATTATTATTTATTAGAGATATATTGAAAGAAAAAAGAAGCAAACTTTCACTCTTAAGGCTGACTTACATCTCCTGTATATGCATTTAAGGATTTGTATGGCATCAAGTTCATATTCCTTGATTCAGCAAATCTGGAGGAGTTCTGAAGAGAATAATTATGTTGGAATCAAAAGTTATAACACTAGTTGCATTTTTTCTTGGGATCTTTAACCATACTTCTCACAGATATAAACATTCAGCATATGAAACCTCAATTAGCAATGATTTCCAAAATATAAAAAGGTGCCTATTATAATGGCATAGTGAGAATGTGTGGTATATGTTCATTTAAAGTGCTGTTAATTCAATTGCTTTATCTGATCCAAAGTCACTTAGTTTATATTAAATTAGCCATCTGTTTGGCTTTCACCTTGGAATGTCTGCCAGATGCTGAGTTTGTTTATAGACAATCCATTTGCAGACAGCCTTAACAACAGGCTTGCTTGTTGGGGACTAACCCTGATGGAGGAGTTTACCTGGAAAGACAGAACTGTGCACTCTATGCAACAATTGTTTGTTCAAAAGGGATAAAAATGTATTGAGTACTTCCTGTCCAATACACTATTACACAAATTATGTCCCCTTATTACTTTCTGTAATCTCTGTGATGAAGAGGCTGAAATGGTTCCATAAAGCTGTATCATCCTATGTAGTGCCCATTTATGCATTTTATGGTTTTTCTTTCTAATTAAGGTTTGGCACTAAAATTAATATAGCATTTTGTTATCTACTGGGCATAGAAGCTTTTTACTAAGTCTCCAGACAGTCTTTAAAAATCTATTAAAAATCTATAAGTCATTCCACAGTTGTTACACATGGGAAAAATATTTCTTTAAGGGATTGGTCAATTTTCTTTCTCTCGCCTTCGAAATAGCACTTGTACATCACAGAAACAATACAAAGCTGCTCAAGAAGATTCCAGAATTAGACAGGACTTAATCAAAGTGCTTTGATTGGATTTGTTCATCAACTATTCAGGAGTGATCCCCCATGGAATAGCAAATCATCGTTGCTGGTCCAAATAAACAGGGTGGTATGTAATCAGTGAGCAAAATTCAGAAGTGGTTTATGCTCACCTGGGGAGATGTTTGATTAAATAATGGTCTCAATCTAACTTTTAGTTGCCAAAGATCCCCATCAGATACTGGCATTGCCAGTGCTAAACATAGTGCTAGGTACTAATGGCTACCCTCAACAACAAAAATGAGGAATTAACTTTTTACAAAAAGCAGTAAAAGGTTATTTGTATAATAAAGTAATTATTTCTTTATTCTTAGAGAGATGAATTAAGCATCTGTACACATACTAAATAAAACACTTTTAGAAGACATATAAGCACCCTTTACTTAATGGCTAAGACAATTGCTAAATTACAGGGATTAGAAAGATTTTCTTCTTTAGGAGTATTTTATAAAACTTCTATAAAAGTTAGATGGCTTATCAATGCATCCTGATACTTATGTATTAAAAAAAAAAAAAAGTTATTCATACTTGAATTTTGCAAACTACTGCTTCCAAATATTATGCATCAATGGTCTTTATGTAAATTAAATCAATAAATGAACATATCAGAATGATCCACTCAGGTCACTTAGAGTGAACAAGGGAAAAGTACACTGTTAGGTACTAAATAGAAGATCATAAAGAACAACCTATCTGACAGTGAAAAAATTTATTTGTGCAGAAAGTAGATTACATCCAAGTAAACATCCAAGTTAGCATCCAAGTTTACACTGTCCATCACATAATTTTTTTTAAGCAATTATTAAGTAACATTCTGGTTTTGTGCTGAATTTAATCTTGAATATCACAGTACTTGAAAAGAACAAACAAAAAGATTATTACTTACATTTCCCTCAGTGGATTCCCTGTCCAAACTTCATTTTAAAGCATGTCTGGTAAAGAGTAATTTACCATACATATTTCCATTAACCTACATTATTTATGAGAAAGGAAAAGGGTGCCAGTTTCTAAGCTTATATAAATGTGTCCTTTGGTCTGCCTCCATTGACAGTCAACTTCATGAGCAGAAAGAAACAATGACAGGTCAAAAAGAATTGGTGACATGAACAGATCAAACAACAAGGACAACAGTTTTATCACCAGAATACTTAATGAAACTGGGTTGGGCAAGATTACAAGATTAGAAAACAGAAAATACTATTTGTTAAGAGGTAAACAAAGAAAGTCTTGATCAAGAGATATAATATTTTAAGGAGGAGATAAATATAAATTCTGGCAATAGAAGAAATAAAGCTAGAATGAATTGGAAAAGTTTTCAATTGAGGGTCAAAAGGAAATCAGCACTAAGTTCTGATAGGAATATGAGGTAGTGTTTACAAAGATTTCTTCTGGCTGAAATGTTTCACACTAGTGCTTGTTTTGCACTTTCAAAAATTTAAAAAAAAATAATGAAATGTCAAAATTTCATATTAGATGAAAATTCAATTTCATAACCAGATATAATGAGGACTGTATTATTGATAGTCATGGTAGAACACACGGGCTAAGGAAGCAGATAACGTAGAATTATTAAGGTTAGAAAAGATCAATACGATCACCGAATTCAGCCAACAACCCATCTTTCCATGCATACTAACCATGTCCCTGCTGCCAATTGTCTACTGAACTACTTGAAATTTTAATTTTGTTGCAAGTTTTTACTGGAACTCTTCTTTCTTTTCCTCTAGAAAAAATGTAAAATTCTATTAATTTTAGAAGTAGAATAGGAGAATCGATTTATTGTCAAAAGAATGTGAACAATGTGTCCACCCACTGAGTCCATTCTTACTAAATCTGCAGATGACACAGAGCTGGGTGGGAGTGTTGATTTTCTGGAGGATAGGTGTTCTCTGCAGAGGGATCTGCACAGGCTCCATCCATAGGCTGAGTCCACTGCCTGACATTCAAAATCAGTGAGCATCAAGTCCAGGTCATAACAACCCCTTGGAGCTGTTTAGGCTTGAGGAAGAGAGGCTGGGAAGCTGCCTGGTAGAAAAGGACCTAGGATGTGGGTCAACAGCCAGCTGAACATGAGCCATCAATGTCCTCAGGTGACTGAGAAGGCTAGTGACTTCTGGACTATACTATAAGTAGAGTAGTCAGCAGGACTAGGGACTTGGTCCTTTGTATGCAGCACTGGTGAAATTACACCTCAAATATTGTGCTTAGTTTGGGGCCCCCTTGTTGCATGCAGGACATTGAGTTGCTCAAGTGTGTGCAGAGATGAGCGCTGAAGCTAGTGAAGGGACAAGAAAACAAGTGTTAATACAGAGAACAGCTGAGGGACTTGAGTAGTTTAGTCTTTAAAAAATGAGGCTGAGGGGAGACTTCATCACTCCCTGCAACAACCAGAAGGGAGTTGCAGCAATGAGATGTTGGTTTTCTCTCAGGTGGCAGATGTAAGGACCCATGTCAATGGATTCACAATGTGGCAGCGGAGATGTAGCAATCAGGAGGAATTTCTTCACAGAGGGAGCAGTTAGGCATTGGAGCAAGCTGCGTGGGGGAAATCATGGCATTGCTATCTCTGAAGTCATTTGAGACATAGTGTGGTGCTTAGGGACATGCATTAGTGACAGACTTAATGATTTTACAGGTCTTTTCCATCCTAAATTCTGTGATTCTATGAATAATTTGAAAGACAGAAATGTTTGGTTTTAGTTCTTGAATTAGATAAAATAGGAATAAAAATGAATCTCAGATCTTCTATTTAAGAAGATTGCTCCAATGCTCAGGATATTAAGCATTGTAAAGAAATTATTTTCTAACCTGACTTCACTATAAAACACATCAGGCCTATTTTTACTATCAAATGAGAAAAAAAAAAGAGTGCTGTTTTAAAAGCAGAATATAGTCATAAGGGTTTTTCAGGGTGATATGTGAATGCATGGGGAAGATTTATCTTGGATATTTTGGGGAAGTTCTTTCCGATGAGAGTAGTGAGGTGCTGGAAAAGGTGGCCCAGAGGGGTTGTGGATGCCCTGGTATTCAAGGCCAGGTTCGATGGGGCCATGGGCAGCCTGGAGGTTGATGGCCCTGCATGTTTTATGATCCTTGAGGTCCCTTCCAACCCGAGCCATTCTATGATTCTATGATTCGATGATTCTATGATTCTGTGTTTCTATGATTGTATGATTCTATGTTGTGCTCAGTTACACATAGTCATTCACTTATTTCTCCCGTCCTTATAGGATGGGAGAGAGAACTGGGGAAAAAAAACAGCAACAAAGAAGAACTCTTCGATTGAGAGAAAAACCATTTACTAAGACAGAAAAGCAATAGAAAAGGAAAATAATAATACATATTTATACAGCAAGTGATGCACAACACAATTTCTCACCACTCAGTTACCAATGCCCAGTGAGTCACCAAGTAGTGGCTGCCTCTCCAGCCAACTACTCAGTTTTTCAGTTTTTCTTCCACAGGTTGACACATATCAGGGAATATTCCATTGGCCAGTTCAAGTCAACTTGTCTTGGTTCTCCCTGCCCCCCTCCCCTCCCCCCAATTAGTCCTCAGGATAAGATGTGAGTCATCAGAGAAGTTGTCTGCAAATCCAGTAACTGCAAATCTGGTGAGAATCCCATCAAAGTCTGTGAATGGTTCTTCAGACAAAAGTTTAAAGAAATCTTATCTATATAGTCAGAAAATCTATCATTTACAGTGAAGTACAAGTGATGAAATAGATAAAAAAACAATTCATGAACACAATATATAATGAGAGAATAAAAATATGAGTATGATACCAACTTATGGGAATGTGTAGGTATGTCAGTGTTACCACACTAGCCTTAACTTCCAAAATCTTGACTGAGATCAAACAATCTCTTTTCTCCTTCAAATACTGGATTAAATCTGTCTCCTTTATGAGCTTTCCTACTCTGATCTCACCAACTTTATACTGCCGAAAAAGTGTTATCTAGCTTACATCTATTTATCTATAAAATCGAAAATTTTCAGTTGTAATATTTTTCACTGCGTATACTGTCATGTCTGTAGAGTATCTGACACGCATATGGCATACTATAAGTGCATTAATTTAGTTTGAATTGAATTAAATCCACCCACAATTTGATATTGCAGGTTGAAGTGTTGGCTTACTGTAAATGTGTTGTGTTTTCAGAGAAATATCATAGATATATAAATTCTTTCCACAATGTATTTCTTCATAAGCCAACAAGCAGGGAAAAAAATGAGTAAAGGGAAATGTAAAGAAAAAGCAAGCAGGAAAATAGAGTAGAAAGCAAGAAAAGATAAGAGTGCACAAAATACTGATAGGAAAAAGAATGGCTGGTGAGGAAAGAGGTCAGAGAAAAAAGTGAGATGGTAAAGAGAGGACCAAACAGATGAAAAATGGATAAAGAACAAGAGATACATAAATCGAAAACAGAGAAATCAGAAGCTAAATCAACACAGGATTCATAGAAACAAAGCAGAGCCAATCTGAAAAAAAAACAAAAACAAAAACAAAAAAACCCACCAACCTGCAGCAGTGAGACTGGATGCTTAAATCTTTGGGTGGAGGTGTGCATATTTCAGTATTGTTTTTCTGGCTACGGCTGCCCACAGGGTGAAAAGTACACTTCCCCCAGCCTGATTTACAGAAGTGCTCTGTTTGTCTTCTATGCTGGTCATGCTGTTGGTATTTGTCACTCCTTCTCTGTATGTCCAAATCTTGTCTATTCTTATAGCTTTTCAAGAACTTCTGTGGATCTCTACAAGTGAAGAAGGTTCTAGCAAAAGCATATTGAGGACTCTGGTAAAGAAAATAGCCTGTGTAAGGGCCCACTTATGTAAAGTATAGGGCCAACATTTTGACAAAGAATAACCCTTTCTTAGCTGCCACCTCATTTTGAAGGTGCTTAATGTGCTGAGCATCTCCCCATTGCCATTTGTTTCTTCATTCAGCTGCAGTTTGCTTCTTATCTTGCCCAAGCTGAGATACTGAATTATTGAATTAGTGAGTTACAAGCATTAGCTTCTGAAGACCTTACAACAGACAGAATTCAGAACTGAACTTTAATGTGTTAATCGCACCTGATGGGTCCAATCTGCTAGTTAACTGTTCGGAAATCACACCCAGCAAACTGGGGAAATTTGTTGCACTAAACACTGTTGTAGTTGTCTCCAAATTCATTAGAAACAGAAGGTTTATGCCCAGAATTTTTTATATAATTACACTTGTAGGCAGAACATAAATAAAAATTTGGAAATCTGGATTTAATATCTTTCCCAATGTGTCCATGTTTGAATCTGTCTCCCAGCAGCTCAAGGGCTGCCGTGAATTCAAAGCTATAGACTATCTGTGGCAGAGGTCACAGCCCAGCTATCATGACGCAGTTGCTGCCATGTTGAAGCCAAGCAATGAAGATGATGAGCTGGAGCAGGAGGGACCCTTGGCTGATAATTTTGGCATGTAAGTAGGAATAATAGGTTTCAACCCTTCTTTCAACCCCATCCAAAGAATAGATTACCTCTCCTATGAGGACAGGCTAAGATATGGAGATGTTCAGGCTTGAGAAGAGAAGGCTCTGAGGAGACCTGAGAGGAGGCTTTAAGTATCTAAAGGCAGACTATGAGAAAGAAGGGGACAGACTATTCAGCAGGATCTCTTGTGACAGGACAAGAAATGGTTTCAAACTAAAGGAGGGGAGATTTAGATTGGATGTAAGGAAAAAGTTTATTACGACAAGGGTGGTAAAGCATTGGGTAAGATGCCCAGAGAGGTGGTGGATGCTGTATCATTGGATACATTCAAGGTCAGGTTGGACAAGGCTCCATGCACCTGATGGAGGAGCTGTAGGTGTCCCTGTTCATTGCAGGGGAGTTGGATTAAGTGACCTTTAAGTGTCCCTTCCAACTCCAATAATTGTATGATTCTATGATTGTTCTTTGTGCCCTACTTCTATGTGTTTTAATGGTGATGTCATTAAATGTAAAATGCATAAATACTATTATGAAGAGGATCAGTACTCATGCTTCAGCCACCTTCCTAAAATACCTGGATCACCAGACCAGGAGAAAAGTGTGAAATCCATTTGCTGCTATTAAGACTATATGGATTAACATCCAGTTTGAATCTTCTGTATGAGGAAGAAGACACTGCAGTGTCTTAGTTGTTAGCATTTCTAGTTTATTTAATCAAATGCAGTACAACGGATATGAAATGTCTTTTGTTACAAGGGCACAAAAATATGCAGTGCAGGGAGGCACATCCTTCACAACATACCCATGCCACTCCTGAAAAGGCAAATGGGAGTGTCAGACTAAGAATCAGGCAGAACTGAGCCCAAGGGAAATACTTTATTTGGGAAAATTGTAATAAATGCTGACAAAATAGAGTACAAGTGTGTTTTATTGCTGTCTATTTTAAAAAATAGATTAAAAGTAAGGCAATTTCTTAATGCCTTAGGACTACTGCCTAGGAATAGTGTATTTAGAAATGTATATGGAATAAAAAGTTGGTGTTGACTAAAATACATTGCCATCTGTTTCTTTGTTTCATTCCACTAGAGATTAATTGAGTTGATCTGAGTTAACAGATACTCTCAATGAAATTACATAGTGTGTTGATGAGGATTTCAAGTCAGCTACTGATTAACTTGTTAGAATGCCCAGGTGATGTGATAATTGTTCCGGAAATCTGAATACAGAATTTTAAAATCCATTTACTGCATGTTGTTGACAGTAGTTCTGACTTGAGGATTTTTTTTTTTTATTTTGTGTAATTATTAAACAAACTTTAAAGAATTATGTCTTAAGTATATATATACCATATGAGCTATGTTTGTATCTCTATGCTTGTTTAGTGTGTGTGTATATATATGCACACATGTATACTCACATACGTGTGAAATTCCTACACATTACTACTGCTGGACTTTCGCATATGTATGAACAGTAAATTTTTCAAACTTTTACACCAAGTGAGGTCTTCATTATTTTAAAAAATGCCTAATTCCCTAAATGAGCTCCTCGAATCTATTTATATTTTGATCATTTCAGTATATTTAAAAATCTTGCCTTGAGTTTCTTTTCAGAAAGAGTTTTGCTCCCAAGTAATTAACCTTGATGCATATCTGAATGAGTAGATGTTATGAAACAAGTGGAAATAGCAGAATTAAATGGAAATTAGATAAAAGAAATCAAGGAAGTTACTGTACAGCCAATGTACAACCATGGGATCTCTGTCATCAGTCAAATAATGTGAGTTTATCCGTTGCATACCATCACCAAACTCAATGTTAATGTTTCTAAATGGGTTGCAATTACACCAGTTCTGCTGAATTCATTGGGTGGTAGGCTGCAGCCACATTCAAATGCATGTTTGAAAGGAATGTTTGGAATATGTTAATTCTCCTTTTAAAATTAATTTTATATCTAAAATAAGATTATAACTTCCATTGAAACAGTTAGATAATTATAGGTGAAACCATATAGTACACTGTGGTAGCGTAAATCATTCTCAGCCACTCAATTATGTAATACACATTCCAGAAAGGAAAGCAAATTCCAGTTCTGAAGCATGACCATGAAAAGGTGCTCACTGATTTGTTCATTATTTTATTGGATTCACAGTAATTCTGCTTCAAAACTTTATGCTCCATATAATAAAATTATATACACCTAAGCCTTGACATCTGAGTTTCTCAAGCATTTTTAAATCTCCAGAGGAAAGTCTTATGTAAACTTACAAACAATTTCTGCAACACTGATCCTGATGAAGAACACCTAATCATGCAACAGGCAATTTTTAATTTTTTTTCCATAGTAACAATGTCTCATTATTGTATTTAACCCTATCAGCACTTATGCTAAAATACTGAATAAAAATTACACTCAACTGTTTAAGACTTTCTTTTTTTTTTTTCTTTCTTCATCATTATTTCTTTTTAATCCCTAATACTTCAATTCAAGCTGTGAGAAAAATCTCTTATGCCTACTATGCAATTTTATTTTAATCCAGTGGAGTGAGAATCTAGCAAATGAAAAATTATCCAAAATCCACTGTCAAACAAAATATTTAGACAAAATATGGACAGAACAAAATTCTTAGTACACAGAACACCTAAAGAAGTCTTATGGCCTCATTTAGTTACAGAAAATACAAAGATTATCAACAAATCCTCCCTTTTAATTATTATTATTGATTTTATTATTACTTTTAAAATTAACCGTGTAGAAATTTCTGTACATTTATGAAGAAAATCTAAGGAAATCTAATGGATTGTCTTACACACATATCTGTTGTGATCAGCAATTCTGTGTCAGGGTGGAGACCGGTCACAAGCAGTGTCCCTCAGGGGTCAGTCCTGGGACTTGTGCTCTTCAACATCTTCATCAATGACATAGACGATGGCATTGAGTGCAAACTCAGCAAGTTGGTGGATGACACCAAGCTGAGCAGTGCAGTCAATAATTTGGAAGGAAGGGAAGCTTTCCAGAGGGACCTGGACAGGCTGGAGAAGCAGGCCCATGTGAACCTAATGAGGTTCAACAGGGCCAAGTGCAGGATGCTGCACCTAGTCTGGGGCAATCCCTGGTGTTTATAGAGACTGAGTGAAAACACCTTGAGAGCAGCCCTGCAGAGAAGGACTTGGGGGTCCTGGTAGATGAGAAGCTGTACCTGAGCCAGCAGTGTGAGCTTGCAGCCCAGAAGGCCAGTTGTGTTCTGGGCTACATTAAAAGACGGGTGGCCAGCAGGGAGAAGGAGGTGATTGTCCCCCTCTACTCAGCTCTTGTGAGGCACCATCTGCAGCACTGCATCCAAGACCTGGGGCCCCCAGTACAGGAAGGACGTGGAGCTCTTGGAGAGGGTCCAGTGGAGGGCCACTAAGATGATCAGAGGCTGGAGCACCTCTCCTGTGAGGAAAGGTTGAGGGAACTGGGATTGTTTAGCTTGGAGAAGAGAAGGCTTTGGGGAGATCTCTCTAGTGCAGAGTAGAGGGTACCTCCTTTGACCTGCTGGCAACAGGATACCATTTACCTTCCTTAAACTAAGGGCACATTTCTGGTTCATATCCAACTTGATCTCCATTTTCTGCCAAGCTCCTTTCCAGACACATGCTCTCAGCATGTACTGGTGCCTGGTTCCTACTTGTGTGTAAGACTTTACATTTCTCCTATTTTAACTTCATAAGATTCTTGTCACTCCCCTTCTCCAGTCTATCCTGGTCTCTCTGGAAAGCAGCTTGGTCCTTTGGGAAGTCAGCCACTCCCCCTGTGAACTTGCTGAGGGTGCATTCTACCCCATTGTTCAGCTCATTTATGACTGTTAAATTGGTCTGGAACCAGTATTGACCTGCTTGATAGTTCTTGGCCTTCAACTAGAGTTTGCATCAGTGATCAGCAGTCTGTTCAGCCAGTTTTCCATCCAGACAATACATCAACAACTTGTCTATGAGGATCTTACAGGAGACAGCATCAAATACCTTACTGAAGTCATAGAATCATAGAATCACCAAGGTTGGAAAAGACCTAAAAGATCATCCAGTCCAACCAGTCACCTATTACCAATAGCTCCCACTAAACCATGTCCCTCAACACAACATCCAGTCTTTCCTTGAACACCCCCAGGGTCGGTGATTCCACCACCTCCCTGGGCAGTCCATTTCAGTGCCTGACCACCCTTTCTGAAAAGTAATACTTCCTAATGTCCAGCCTGAATCTTCCCTGCCATAGCTTGAAACCATTCCCTCTGGTCCTAAAGTCCAGGTAGACAATGTCTTGATTGTATCAGGTTGTTAATAGGCCAGGTTTTGATTCTCATGTAGGTGAGGTTTTGGGCTCTTTTATTACATGACATATCTTCAACCATTTCTCCAACCTGGTTTGTGTCTGTCAAAAGTGGGCACAGGTCTATGAGCAAGTTTCAGATAATAGTGGCAGCTGCCCGCCGGAGCCTAGGTTCACTTTTCAACAAGCATGTCATATTTTCATCATCTACTGTAAATGATAGAGTACTCTAAAGCAAAAATACCATGAAAAAATTGATGTTTTTCCTCAGTGGTCCATGTTGTTACTGTTGATCCTAATGATCCCAACATGAGGTTTACACAAGCAGTCATTGGAAAGGTATCTGTTCTGTAGTCCAAGCAGCTGGTCTCTAGTCCAAGCAGTCCTCAAATAAAGGCCAACAGTGATTTGAAGATGTGTTAGTTAGGATTTCAGTTGGGTCTTGAAAACTTTCTGGGATGGATATTTCAAAGATTCTCTGGGCAGTCTATCCAGCACTAAATTATCTGCAGAATGGAAATGTATACTGCTGAATTCATGAACAGCTAGCTGGACTGACATAACAAAACTTCTCCTCAGAAATTGTGTGCCAAATGCATAAATTCTGTTCCAGTTTGCAGGCTAGAAAGCTAGATCCGAGAAAAAGGGAAATGCTATCAGATCATATTCAGGACTCTGGACTGAACTGTGAAATTGAGATAGCTCAGCCTTGTTCCTGGGCAAGATGGATAGTTTCGAAGGAATCTTAGTGGTTATGGTGGCTTGGTTTCTGTAAATTAACTTCACTTGAGAAAACTGTTAGCATTTTTGAGTCACATTGATAATCTGCATACTAGTTCTGGCTAGGGTGTTCGCTTTCTCCACGGAAATCCACATAGACCTGAGTTTTGAACTTGTAAATAGAATGGTGTTAACCTTGCATCAGTGTTTTAGCTATTGCTGAACAGTGTCGATATAGCATCAAGGCTGACTCTTCAGTAGATAGGCCAATAGACTAGGAGTGGGCAAAAGGTGGAACAGGGACATTGCCAGGACAGCTGATGTAAACTGACCAAAGGGATATCCCATACCATTTGATATCATGCTGAATACTAAAAGCTGAGGGGGGACTCTTGTGAAAGCATTTGTCTTCCTGAATAATCACTAATCATTGGTGTTTTTTGGTGTTTTTTTTTTTTTTTTCCATCCATCTCAGTTTCTTCCATTCTCCATCCTGCAGAAGAAGGGGAGTGAAAGAGCAGCTATGTGGCTCTTAGCTGCCTATCAGTGTTAAACCACAGCAGTGTGGTACTCTGAGCTTCCCCCAAAGCAAAAAACATAAAAGATCATTTGAAAATAAATAAATCGTATCAAAAGGGAAATTTTGCAGACATTGAATGAGCTATTTGTACTAAATATGTGCAAAACTGGCTGTTACGCCTTGTTTATTTATGAGAGACTTGTGCCATCTTTTCTTGATTGCTGTAAGGCAAAATGGTAAAATAATTACATTTACAAATGAATTCCTGGTCTATAATTTCATTGATAAAGTGTAAATTTTATATGGGGCATACTGAGATGAGAAGTACTGAAAGTATTTCACTCCTACTCATTCAGACCTCGCTGCTAATACATTGGAAGAAGACAGTTATTGAGAAGATTTACTTACACTGTCAAACAATACAAAGATTCTGCTTTGGCAAAGAGCAGATTGTGCATGGAATTGCATAAGAAATATGTCCATAACAGCAAATATAAAGCTTCCTTTTTAGTGCATTTTAGTAGATGGCAATATCCTTCCTGATAGCATTTCTCAGGGTGAAATCTCTGATCCCTAAGACTGTGGCTAACAATGGAAGCCTTGTAAACTCTACAGTTCTGGAACTGTAATTCATTCTGGAAGCCAGACAGTGTTCTGCTGAAATCCCTCTGCCTTTCAGTTAACATCCAGTATCATTGCCTTGCTTTTCTGGAATAGCAAGTGGAAGGAAGACAGCTTGTCAAAAATATTAGCTAAGTAAACCAGATGTACAAGAAAGTGTTAGACACAGAGGTGTTCAACAAGGGATGACTATCTATCAAGAACACTTGAACTTCTTGAAGGTCAAAAAGGCTCTAGAGTGCTTTTCCACAGAGAGCAATCTGAGTTTGGTATGCAACAGCAGCTGATGATGATTAGATTCATTTCATCACATAGCATGCCTAAACACCAGAATTTAACACAGGCACACTGAACGAGTTTATTTTGATGTACCAAGGGTATCCTTTTGTAGCAGTGCTGACAGTTATTTTGTTACCACTGTTTCTGAATGATCAAAAAAAGTTTTGCATCAGATGACGCTTCCTTGCTTTCTACATTGTCTGAGAAGACTGGTGATCTTTTTCAGCATGACTGTTGTAGTATAAACTGAAGAGCAGCTTAGCACCACACAGTCTTTCCCTCACTCCTCCTACTCCCAGTAGGAGAAGGGAGAGAATAGGATCAAAAAGTAGCACTTGTATGACAAAAATGATTTACTAAAACAGAAAAGGAAGAAAGAAATAATAGCAATGATAATTATACATATATATGTTCACAAAACAAGTGATGCAGAATGCAGCTGCTTACCGTCAATGCAATATCCAGCCAGTCTCTAAGCAGCAA
Organism: Tympanuchus pallidicinctus; assembly: GCF_026119805.1. Lineage (NCBI taxonomy): Eukaryota > Metazoa > Chordata > Aves > Galliformes > Phasianidae > Tympanuchus > Tympanuchus pallidicinctus. Next base: position 8,073,240 of record NW_026294618.1, on the reverse strand, counting down.
CTACCCCCCACAACCAACTTTGAACCACTTTATATATTTTTTTTCAGATGATGTCATAAGGTATGGAATATCCTTTTGGCCAGTTTTTGTGTGCTGCCTTGGTTCTTTCCCCTATCAGGTCCTAGTGCATCCTCAGCCTCCTTGCTGTCAGAGTAGTACAAGAATACCAAAATCTGAAATGTCCTTGGCTCTGTACAGCACTGCTGAGCAGCAAACTAAAATGTCTGTGTATTTTCAGCATTCTTTTTCTCCTAAAGCAAAAGATAGCATCATACCTGACAGTAAGAGGAAAGCAAACTATGTACCAGCTGAAAACAGGACACTATCTGTACCTGCACATCTTCTTACACACTTGAGATAGTCCAGTATTTCAGAACTCAAACTCTTTTAAGAATATATAGATTACTTCACTAGTCATTCATTTGAATTCCTCATTTAAAAATGTAATGTTATTTACTCCTTCACATTCTGCTATAAATCATAGTGGGTAACATAAATGAAGTTTGAAATTCCTACTGATTTATTCATTGGCAGTATATACAGTATTTTCCACTTTCATATACAGTTTACATTCTTGTCACCTTTAAGTATAGCAGTTTTCTCTTCTACTGGGGAAGATCTTGCATTTCATCTATTTTTTGTTGCACTTTTTCCTGAGAAAGATTTCAGAAATTTGTATCACCAGAATCATAAAGTCTTTCCTCCAGCTTCAGGGCACTTAATGACTGTAAGTATAACAGAATGTGAAACTCAAAGAATAATTTGAGAGGACCCTTTGGAGTTCATATGACCTGATTCCCAGCTCAAAGTGAGACCTGTTTTGTTATACAGACTTGTTGGGGGCTTTGCAAAACTAAATTTTTAGTATCTTCAAAGACTGAGATGCCTAACTGAGCAACTATATGAGCGCTTGTCTACCTTCATAGTGAAAAAAATCCCTCTATATTTCATCAGAATTTTCTAATTTTTGAGTTATGATCATCACCCCTTGTCCTTCTGATGTGCTTTTGGAAAGCATCTGAATCCATTTCATCTTTAACAATTAATTAGATTTTGGAAGCAGCAATAAATGCTTCTCTAAACCTTGAAGCATGGTGAACAATCTCACTTCTGTGAACTTTTTCTCATTAATCCACCTACTGCTTTGTCTCCTTAATCTGTTTGGTGCTAGCCCTGCTGGGCGCAATCCAGTATTCCAATACATTTCCTGTACTAGTAGACCAA